>NC_056751.1:562072143-562179643 GCF_019279795.1 Protopterus annectens
ATTTGTGAGGTGTCTGTACTGTTTACCTGTTTGGTTGTATATCACCTTTAGTATTCACATATTTAGCTCTGCACAATTTATGCCTCTCACATCTGCAGGAACGCATGTATCCTTCAGTCACTGTTAAAGTCTTGCATTCCTCACTACTCATATAGTTGTAGTTTCCCATAATGAGTCTATGAAAACCTAGTGCTTGCATTTTTACTATCAAATACTTCATTCCAGAAATTGTCTGCCCAAATGGTGAGAGTGTCCTAGTCAGGTTTGCTTAACTGGTTCCTGAAAGCCTCTATTTTTCTTTGAGTTATAACTTTTAGTAAGATGGATTTCTGTGTGTATTCTGTGCAGAGACACTCATACATGTATACATATTTTATGTTATTTTTTGGAGGCTGCATAGCCTTAACATAGATTAAACATCATTAGAAACTTTAATTAGAAATTTGAATTTAAAATTTGCATTCAGATCTTTTTTCCCCAGGTCCCACCTGAAAGGGCTATGCTCAGGAAGGCAATTCCTGCCAACAAAATCTAAATAAGTAAATCACTAAGTAAATAAACCACTTGTCCTAGCAAGATAAGCAGGACAAATCACATTTCCTTGCCACCAGTAGCTGTCCTCAGTTCATTGTATAAGAATCCCAGGCATGCCTAGGTAAAATATTTTGTGTGTGTGTGTGTGTGTGTGTGTATATATATATATATATATATATATATATATATATATATATATATATATATATATCTATATATCAATAGATACACACACACACACACACACACACACACACACACACACACACACACACACACACACACACACACACACACACACACACACACACACACACACACACACACACACACACACACACACACACACACACACACACATGCACATATCAGTAGGGGTCTACTTCATAACATTGAAATTTCATAACATTGAATTTCATAACACTGAGACCATAACATCGAAAATTCAAAACACTGAAAACCCAAAACATTGAAAACTTAGAACATTGAAAGTGTGCTTCATAGGTTCATAGGTAGGTACTAGGCTATTGGCCCTAGGGCCTATATAAGCCTAGCCATAAAGGTACCCTGGCTTTCGCCACCCAAGAAAAATGATTTTCCTGTGCCCCTGTCAGGCAGAGCCCCGGAAGTGATCCCTGGGGTGAATTTCCTATTTCCCATCCAATCATCAGGATTTTTCTTGAAGAGTGCTAATGAGGAGCTTTGTTTGATATAGATAGGTAGTTTTTCCAGAGCATGTGAAGTCTCTGGGACAGGAATCGATCCCTCCAGCATGTTTTGTTTATTGTGTTGACAAGGTTTAGGTCCCCAGAGCGTGTAGCTCATAGGGATTGGGATTTCTTTAAGTGGAGCATGTCCAACAGCTCTGGATTTGACATAGCTTTGTATGTTAGGCATAGATCACCTCTGAGTAGGTGATATGCGATGGTGTAAAGCTGGAGTTTTTTGAGACGGTCTGCGTAGGCCATCTGTTTGAGGCCAGTAATCCTCTCTGTGAGGTATTTCTGTGGCCTTTCCAGTTGTTGTAGATGTCTTGTGAGGTACATACCAAAAGGGTACTCTATAATGGGTCTAATGAGTGACCTCTTTCTTCTTGGATGAGAAACCATTTGTGATGAGGTGTGCCACGTAGAAGGATTTCCTGACTACTGTAGTGATGTGATTATCAAAGGAGAGACTACTGTACACCTGTGTTCCAAGGTCTCTTATCACACTTCCAGTGTTAAGTAAACTACCATCTATGTGGTAGCTCATGGGTACAGAGTTTTTACCAAAGGGGATGACAATGCACTTTGTGGCATTGAGCGTGAGGCCATGGCTTTGACAGCAGGCATCTGTCTCAGTCAGGCCCTTTTGTAGGATGTCCACATCATTAGGAGTTTCGATTATGGCTCCTAGTTTGCAGTCATCTGTGAACTTTGTTAGCCCAAGACCTTCTGTGTTAGCCTGTACTTCAGAAAAGTAGATACCAAACAGGAGAGGACGCAGGACTGAACCCTGTGGTACTCCACTTGTCACTGGTCTGAAGTCAAATTTGGAGTTTGCTACTTTCACAGTGTGGGTTCTGTCAGTGAGCCAGTTGGCAACCCATCTTGTGACATAGGGATTTATACCTAGTTCAGTGAGTTTATCTATAATACCAGAGTGTGGGATGGTGTCAAAAGCCTTGGCGAGATCTAGATAGGCTGTGTGAACCACCTAACCCTCATCTACAGCTTTGGTGACTGCTTCAAAGAAGTCTATCAGGTTTAGTTGACATGATCTGCCTTTTACAAACCCAAACTGGGTGGGGTCCAGAGTTTGGAGATTACCAATCTCTTTGTTTATATGTTCCATGATGATATGTTCCATGGCCTTGCAGACCAGGCTCGTTAGGCTAATGGGGCTGTAGTTCCCGGGGTCCGTGGTGGCTCCCCCTTTGTGGAGTGGGATAACCGTCACTGTGCACCATTCAGTGGGCACATAGCCTGAGGGGAGACTATGATTGAACATGGTACTTAGGTGGGGTGCCAGTTCATTCTGTAGTTCATGGTGAATGCAGCCTGGGATGTTGTCAGGTCCCATGGATGCTGTGTTCTTGGCTTTGGAGAGTGTGTTTTTTATGGATACAGCCGTGATTACAGGAACTTTGCATTCTTACGGTATAGAGATGGCCCTCTATAGGGGGTGAGATAGGAGTAAAGTTAGCACTGAAGCTATCTGCCAGGATGTTGGCAATATCAGTTGGTTCTGTATATTTAGTGCCATTGTGCTGTAACTCAGAGCAGATCTGAGTGTTACCATTGAGATTTTTGACATGGCTATAGAATGCTTTGTGGTTGTCTTTAGAATCAGTGGTGATTTTGTTTTCATAACTAGCTTTGGAGGATTTTATGAGGGATCTCAGCTTCTTACTGAGGCTGACCAGGGAGTTCCTCCAATTATGGGATTTTACTCTTTTTTGCAACAGTTTCTTTCTCCTGTTGTAGAGTTTGTTTATGCCAGGGGACCACCAGATTGGCTTCCTTTTTTGGAGGATAGCATCTTGGTTCTATTAGGGATGGCACGATCCATGCACTCGTGTAAGTGCTTATAAAGTGCATTTATGTAAGATTCAGCAGTAGTACCTCTATTGTCCATCTGCATGGGTGTCGTGAAGTTTGCCACTTCTGTCTTCAGAAGCGTGAAGTTAGCTTTGGAGACATTTTTTACGGTGGTTTCCCTAATGGGGGCTGGGGGCAGGATGTGGATGTCTAGGGTGATTAGACTGTGGTCGGATCTGACCAATGAGGAATTGACCTCTGGTGTGGAACACTGGTCGCCCATGTTGGTAATGACCAGATCTAGGATATTGCTTCCCCTGGTGGGGGTGTGGATAAGTTGATCCAAGTCGTTGGAATTTATGAATTCCAGAAAGCGTTGAGCAAAATAGTTGTTACATGAATAGTTTTGCATTTAATGGTGGGGAAGTTGCCCATTATGGGGGTGTTGGGTTGTACCCTTATATTTTCCAGTGTATCAGGAAATGAGGAGTGGGAATCTTGGGGCATGGTGGGGGGTCTGTAGCAAGTTACAATTTGGGTTGCGGTCTTGCCCAGAGTTAGCTGCACTTGGATAATCTCAGATGCATTATGCTGAGCAACTAGCCTGGGGGTGTGGATATCCATAATGAATATGGACACGCCTCCACCTTTAGTGTTTCGGTCCAGGTTAGGTGGCTGAAAGGTGTGGTATGAATTATAGCCTGGTAATCCAGGGGTGCTCTCTGGAGCCTTGAACCAGGTCTCTGTCACTGCACAGATGTCAATGTTCTCCATTTTATGGAGTGCCTCAAGTGAATGTATTTTGAGGTTTAGACTTCTAGCATTGAGTAGCATTACCCTCAGATTTTGCTTGCTTGTACCTGTTACGGTGGTGAATTTGTCATTTGAACCTTGCCTAACAAGGCACTATAGGGGTGACAAGAGCCTTAGCTAGTATCCAGAATCCCAAGGGTGACGGGTGCAAGCCATCTCTGACAAAGCACCGTGGTCTGTTGATCATTTCATTCCAGGCAGGCAGATAGTGGATCCCCTTAGAAGGACACCAGAAGCTTAACCAATTGTTGAAGTCAATCATTTTGTCCTTGCATTTTGGTATCATTTTGGGTAATGGCAGGATGCTACTCAGGGCTAGGGTCATACCTGCCTGGGCTACAAGATTGGAGAGCTCCTCCATGTCTCTTTTCATGTAGTCCAGGGAGGTACTTCTCAGGTCATTTCCACCAACATGGACAATGACAGAGTCATATTTGTATTTTGAAAACTACATTGCAAAAGTAAATAAGAACCCCTCCACCTACAACAACACCTAACTAACAAACACACTTTCTACTACATTTTTGACAGGTGGCTCTGTCCCCTACACCCCCCGTAAATTCAATATACCAACTCCAAGATCGCATTACAGTGGAAAAAAGCAATCCCTCCTTACTTAAGCTTCGATCACTTCAACCCGTAAGAGTCTCCCCCTACTGGCACATAATCCCTATATTCCTCCCTCAGGCATATTCTTTCATCTCTATCAAATCTCCCTGCACTCTCCTGTGGCTTTATTCCTCTCCTTACTTCTTCCACTCCTACAGCTAGTTCTGCTCAACAAAACTTGTAAATATTGTAAATAAGACATATTCTTTCATCACTATCAAATCTCCCTGCGGTCTCCTGCGGCTTTATTCCTCTCCTTACTTCTTCCACTCCTGCAGCTATTTTCGCCCAACAAAACTTGTAAATATTGTAAATATAGAGTACTCCTTTCTACTCTAATATATGCATGTAAAGCATATCCACAATTTCTCAAATTCCTGTAATTTCTCAATACTTATCAAATACCTATACAACCTCAACACTCAGTTTCAATAAATTTCTGCTAATGTTTACTCAATGAAAAGCTTAACTTAATCAGTTCTTCAGAATTGTTTCTGGTACTAGGTTGTACCTCTTGTAATCATATTTGTAAACTGCTAATGCATTCTCAGACCTTGCTTGTATTTCTTGTAAATCCTGTATATAAACTGTTTCTTTTTAATGCATTCTCGGAGCTTTTCTCCCCGGGCATCCACTGAAAATGGGCCATGTTGACCCAGTGGACTTCCACGGTAATCAAATTGGAAATAAATAAATACATTTCCTAAACCTCAGTGTATGGTGATTGTGATACAGTGAGGTTAGGAAATTAACTTTTTTCCACTGTAGTGCAATCTTGGAGTTGGTATATTTAATTCATCAGGGGTGTGGGGGGCAGAGCTCCTCACATGGGGAAATGCAGGGGGACTCCCCCCCCCTGCAGAAACGTAGTAGAAAGTTTGTTTATTTGTTTGTTTGTTAGTTAGGTGTTGTTATGGTTACCTATCAAAACATCTACTCTTCATAACATCTAAACTCAAAACATTAAGACCATAACATCTAAACTTCAAAACATCTAAAACTCATAACATCGAATCTCAAAACATTTAAAACTACAAAGCAACTATAAATGACATCCCACACACTGTTTGTTATGTTTATGCAGGGGGGCAAGCCCCCCCCTGCACTCCCCAAGTGGGAGGCTCCACCCCCCCACACCCCCTGTAAATTAAATATACCAACTCCAAGGTCGCACTACAGTGGGGTTAGGAAATTAACTTTTTCCATACTAACATAAACATATTTATAGTTGCTTTGTAGTTTTCAGAGGGTGACCTAATGGTTAAGGTGTTTGCCTTACAAACACAAGGTGTAGGGCTTGAGTCTCACAAGGGATAACTGGCTAGGCTTAAAATGGCTCGCAAGGGCAGTTAGCTTAGTACTAACCTATGAACCTATGAACCTATGATGTTATAAGTTTTAGATGTTTTGAAGTTTAGATGTTATGGTCTTGATGTTTTGAGTTTACATGTTATGAAGAGTAGATGTTTTGATAGGTAACCATTGTTATAGCTGGAGAGGATGTTATTTACATATGCATTGTAGTTTTCAATGTTATGAGGCACACTTTCAATGTTCTGAGTTTTCAATGTTCTGGGATTTAGATGTTTTGGTCTCACTATGAAATTTCAATGTTATGAAGTAGACCCATCAGTAGATATACATACACACACACACACACACACACACACACATATATATATATATATATATATATATATATATATATATATATATATATATATATATATGGATCTACTTCAGTAGATCGACTTACCTAAACATCGAATCGCATATAACCGAGACGAAACAACCGAACACACTATGGTACCAAATGGTCAAAACATCATAAACTTACACCAGGAAAACACTCAGCTATCTACCAACACCATAAAAACAAACCACATTAAATTAAACCCATCCAAGTGGGGGGACTTTGCCTCCCCCACACCTTTCATACTTAAATATACCAACTCCAAGAATGCACTACATTGTTGTAAAGAGCAAAGGTCACCATGTTGGACAACCGGCTCTTTTCCCATCTTAGAATTATGATCTACTGACTGTTCAGTACCATGGCCTGTTCTGATTTGTTGTCTCAGTTATATCCGCTTTGGTGTTTAGGTAATTCAGTCTACTGAAGTAGACCCATATATATCTATATCTCTATATACATATATCTATATCTGTATCTATATGTCCACTCACAGGCTTTTCCCTGTGGGTTTTACCTGCACCACCATGCATGGAATGGACCTAGGAGGCATCATCACGAGGTAGCCAAACCATCTGAAATGACTGAGCTCAGAAGAGCAGTGATCCTAACATATTTCCAGTAACTCTGCAAACAAATATATGAAGTGGTCTTTACAAATACCAAAATGTGAGTGATCAAACAGCAGAAACATTAGGCCAGTAATAGCTCACATACTGTTCCAATAAACCTTGCAAGTTTAACTGTTACCCTATATGCCCCCCATGTTAGTTAAATAACTACAGTAAGAGTATTTCAGAAGAATACTCCTTGTCACAAAATGGTTGGAGATTGGTATAATGTATGTTCTGGCTAATAAAATATGAGGCAGCAGAGTGTCTCAACTCCAGTAAGATAAGTACTACAATAACAAATGTTGCTTTAGTACTACAATAACAAATGTTGCTTTCTGGAACTATTTTCAAACACGCACACACACACACACACACACACACACACACACACACACACACACACACACACACACACACACACACACATTTGCAGTCAGATACACATAGCCATTGACAATTATGTAGCTATTTCTAAAATTCTAATATATGAAATATTTCACTACGAATTAAAGATTTTTTTTTCTAAAAACACAAAAGAACTATGAAACAGGCAAAAAATCACCATTTAAAATTACAAAAAAAAAAATAAAAAATACTAAAAACTGGACAAAAAAGAGAAAAAAAACACATAGATCCATTTAAGAATGCATCTTATCCCATTACCCTTAGTACCCTTATTTCCCAGTGTAGCTGTTGTCCTCACATGCCAGTCACAGCATGGCTGAGAAGCAGTGCTGTTCATAACAAGTCTATATGGAACCTAAACCATTTCTCCTGCTTGGTCTCCCTGAAGCAGCTCCCCAAATAAATGTTTTATGCTTGCATTATGGTTCTCATCTGTAGGCCACCTTACTGCTCATGTTCTACTTTTTGTCTTCTTTTGTTCTGTACTTGTTCAGACTTCTTAATCTTATTAAATTTCTAATGAAAATATTAATATTTTTATTACTGATTACACATATTAGTAACAATGAATACCCTGCACAAACCGATTCACAAGTCAGTAAATGTTATGTAGTTTTATACAAAATTACTAAGATCCTTTTCCCAAGTGATGTGTCCTTTACGGAACATCAGATGCTTTCACAGTATGGGAAAAGTATAATATGACCAACAACAGTAAGACAAATAAAATATATATATTCAGAATTATATCCATAGGTAAACATTATGGTTCAGGAAGTTGTTTCCTTAGACATATGATACAGTATGGCCTGAAGGTGCTGTCTGAGACCTTCTATGGAGATTTATATTGGTAGCTAATATTGCCAGTGGAATCACCTTAAAAGGATGAATCCATGTGTGTTTTCTGAGATACAGTAAAATTGCCATCTTGCAATAGCAAGATACTGAGTGGTAGGCAGGACAGATATTAGGAGACCCACGAACAAATCATTTTGGTTGTTACTGAAGTGACTAACTCAGAATTACATTATACATTCATACTATGTAGCGATGATCATAAAACATGAAAAGTTCATTCATACAGAGCAGAGTCTACACAGCAACAAACGTATATCACAAAAAATCTGAAATGTCAATTCATTGGGGGCCTCAGAATGCACTGTACAGTTACATTTGTGACATTGCACTACACTTGTCTGGGAACTAGTGCAAAGAATTAGGAGTCTAAGCTGTCAATAAACTGCCTCCTGTTATCTGGGGTACATGGTTTGATTCCTCTAATTACCATTTCATTCTGAGCAAGTCAGTAAACGAGGCAGTGCTCCTGGATTGCTCATGAAAAAGACATTTGTGTCTCGTGGGTTTAGTCAGCAAATTAATAAAATGAAACTACACAGTTTACAAATTACACATTTTCTCTAATTTCATCCCTGGGTTCAAATAACTAGACTGACTCACACATTTCTTCTAAATGACTTCTTATTTTTATTTGTTTGCTCACATGTCTGATGACTATTAGGCCACTCTGCTACTAATCCTTCATTTGTTACTCCACATTAGAGGTAAGGCAGATTATGTGGAGCTCATCACCCAGAAAGCAATCTAGAGGTTGTGAAATACTGGCCCTAGCTCACTACCTATGTGGCCCCTAGAAATATGTTACCAAAGTAAGACTTCATCACTGACCCTTTGATGCATGTGCATTTCTGTGCATCGGCCTTAGTCCAGACAATAGTGTTAGTGAATGCATTTGAATGCTAGCTACACTATTAGAGCAAACACCTGAATCCTGGGTACAGTGCTAGTGCAAGCACCTGAATCTTGGAAACCACTAATGTATGCACCTGAATCCAGACTGCAGTATGAGAACACACACCTTCATTCTGGCTATAGTTCTTGTGTCTGTACCTGAATCCTGGCTACAGTAGGAAAGCATGCACCTGAATCCTGGTTAGCATACCAGTGTATACCTGAAACCTGGCTACAGTGCTAGTGCATATACCTAAATCTTTGGTACAGTGCCGGTGTATGCACCTGAAGCCTAGGTATAATGCTAGTACATACTCCTGAATTCTGGGTACAGTCCTAGGGTATGCACCTGAATCCTACCTGCAGTATGAAGGCAGACACATGCATCCAGGCTATAGTCCTAGTGTATGCACCTGATTCCTGGCTACAGTACTACAGTATGTGCCTGAACTCTGATTATAGTGCTAGTGCACACCGGATGCCTGTCTACAGTGCTAGTGCATGCACCTGAATCTTGAAAACAATGCTAGTGTACACACCTGAATCCTGAGTACAGCATTAGGGCAACTGAATGCTCAAAACAGTACCAGTGTATGCACCCAAATCCTGGCTATAACACTATGGCATACACCTGAATGCTCAATATTGTGCTAGTTTGCGCACCTGAGTCCTGGCTACAGTGCAAGTGCAAGCACCTGAATCCTGGGTACAGTGCTAGTGCACACATCTAAATCCTGGGTACAGTGCTAGTGTATGCATCTGAATCCTGGGTACTGTGCTAGTCCATGCACCTGAATCCTAGGTACAGTACCTGTACTAGAGCATGCAACTGCATCCTGAGAATCATGCTAGTGCTCTGCTTGATGAATAACAGTGCACATCAAATTCTTCCATATTGCTGTACTTTTCTCTGGCCTTAAATTGGGGTCAGTATACTTGAGGACTTAGCAATCTCCCATCTCCCATGATGGGTGCATTGGTATTAATCACTCTTATCTCCTCTCATTTGCCCCTCCATTCCCTGGGTAGTAAGTTAAACCTAAGTTTGGCTGTCTCATAGTTATGGTTTTATCTCTGCATGTCCTGAAAGAGGTCACAGCAATTATGTATATGCCAAAGTCAGAAGACAAGCAGCCACCAAAGAGGGTTTTAGGAATGATGCAGTATCCTGCAGAGTTTGTGCCAGTTATGTCTGACATAATTCCACCTCTGAGAAAGCTGTTAGTGTGAAATGTACCCTGTATATTTAATTATGAACATGAAAAGATTTACAAAATAGTTATAGATGTGCAAATGTTGATATAATATGATGTGAAGTAGCCAGTTATCTTGCAAGTATATGCTATTAAGAATGGTATGGGAGCTGCAATCTTATAATAAAATATATCGGGAGCCCTACTGTTCATCATCGTGTTGGTGATCAAGGCTCAGAAATCACACCTAGAAGACAGCCAGCATCTCATCATGGTAGCCACACTCGGAGAGAAGCAAGAAAGTCAGGAGTATCAACAGATGCACAAGAAAAGAAATGCTCACATATAAAATAAATTATTAATATAGACTCGCTAAATCAACTTACAGTGACTCCTTTTTCCTAAGCATGCAACATACCTATGAAGAACATGCATGTGTGGAAAAGAATGCATCAGTGTCCTCAAACTTTGCCATAACAAGCATTACAGTAGAAACATTGCCATCTACATTGAGTGGTTTCCGAATGAAGTCTCAGAAGTGTCAACAATATCATAATATCCAGGTAGTATCTTCCATGTATGACTTCAGCTTCACAGGCACATGACAGGAGCACTATAGTCATGTACATATTTAACACAGACTTGAAAAAGTGATACGGCACAACTGATGTGAAATAAAATAAGTGGACATACTTTGGTATCAGGCAGCTGGACTATTTCTCCATGTACAGGTAATGTCATGTGTGAATATCTCAGAATACTGCAGACTTATATGACACAGCGACTACCATAGTTTGCTGTTCAGCACCATATATCATTCATTGGCCTTATCTCCATACAGTGTTTCAGAATTTTTAGGATTGATAGCACATAATGCCAAAGTCTGCCAACCCTTAATAAGCCTATTAGCATATACCAAAATTCAAAGATCTTAAAGAGGAATCCAGCTCTGTTTGGGTAGAGGGATAACGTCTTTATTATGACCCAGGCTGGCTGATTTCAAATAGTGTCCCAAGCAGGTGTAAGGGTTGGAGGAGAGGCAAGGAATGATTAGACTATGCCTGCTAATCCCTTACACGATAAGATATGGGGATGACATGCTGGCATGACAGACCATTTATTAAGCCTTAGTGAAGCCAAGAACCATGATCACTGGCCAGAGATCATGAGTTTGCAGTCGCAACTTTAGGAGGGGTGTGGGCTCACCTAAAGACATTTCTGCTCAGCTAGTAGTCTTCTTAATGATACCACCATGGGGGATCAAACTTGCACTAATGTGTCAAGCCATCTTCTGTGAACAGGAAAGCTAATTCCCAATCGTCCTCTCTTCTCTCTCTTTTTCTGCACCCTGTCTTCACCATTCCATACCAGCTGGTGAGACAGGCCTGGGTGAGGGTTAAATACTAGAATAAAGCTGTAGTATCACAGATAAGAGGGATCAGGAGAGCCACACTTCCTCAGAATTCATCACATTCCAGAGAGCCTCCACAGATCTACAAAACAGAAACAAATTCTGTAGATAAACATATGTATGATCCAAGACATATTATCAAAATGAGAGAGATGAGCAAAGCTACACAAATGTCTGGGCTTTTCAGATATGTCTTGAGTATTATTACAGAGATAGTACAGTGAAGTATAGTCATACTTGGATATACATACAGCTGATATCTGCTAAACTGTGGAAATCTGAGCAGTATGACCATATGGGTACAATACTGAATAGTGTACGGCAATGTGTAACAGAGGGTTTCTCTTAGTTCGCATGGGTTAACAGTGCAATTACTGTCCAGTCATATTAACCATAGCAACATGGACGCATACTATTTCTAAGCAGTACTAGTTGTTGCATTAACCAGTATCTCATACTATTATAAAAGGTTTTATCATAAAAATAAAATGTAAAGGCCTAAACAGTTATGATTAGCATATTACCCAATCATCTTTGAGTACTTGTTGCATAATTGTAGGAACATTTGCATGATTACACACATGAGACGTGATACTTGGTGTATCCTAGTACTGGCATACACAGTGAATGATATATATTCAACATACATTCTGTTTATACAACAGCTTAGCAACCACATGTGTAGTGAATACTATGGATATGTAAAGTTTGCCTGTAGTGTTTCTTTTTCTGCAATGTATTATTGTTTATTTGCAAGTGTGTGTAGTTAGTTAACTAATTTTTTGTACATTTAATATATTATAAGATGTGTGCAGTTGTTATTTGTGCATGCTACCTGGAAGTATGCATAAGAGCTATGTATATCTGATACGTAGTTAGATATTGTGATGTGGTTTATAAGACCAGTACTATAAGTTCTGCTTATTTTTATTTATCTGTTTATTAGTTTGTTTGTTTTTAATCTTTGTTAACTGGGAAATCTGCATGGGCAAAAAAGAAAAAAACATTTTCAGCAGAGACTCAGGGAGAAATCGCCTGAAATATCACCTACATTACATAAAACCAAAAACATTTTACATGACTAGCATACATTTTTGCCTGAAAATAAAGGTGTTACATGAACAGAAAACAGTAAAATAAATCAACATGCTCTGGATAAAGATAATTAGAAAATTAAATAGAAAAACAGTGCATATACCTGCTCAATATGTGAATACAAAGAGATAGAACTGAGAGTTTTTTTCTTGTATGATAGCAACTGCAGATACAGATAGTAGTGATTTGATATAACATTAAGAATGAAAGAAAAAGTAGGTTGATGAAATTATAGGAAATATGTTAAGCAGTGTAGGGTTAGTGATTGGGAAGGGGAGAAAGCAGTGAGGAAGTAACAGCTGAGAGTTATTGAGATTTTGTGAGGTAAGATAGACTCAGTGAGTTTGAAAGCAGAGAGGTGCTAGAGTTGTTAGTCAAGACAAATTTGGAGAGACAAGGCTCAGCCAGGTGAGCAAGAAGAGCAGCTCCAGTTTTGGGCTAGGTGCTGTTTAAGCAAAGTTTTCAATCTGTCCTTATGTGTCTGTTTTAAATATGTATTGATTGTTTTCCATAATTCTGACATCGAGTGGAAGCAGAAAGAGTTTCCAGCACTGCTGATGCAGGAATTAGTTGCTAGAGCAAAGGTCTGTAGAGTAGAGTGTTCTGTAATGCTGGGCATCTCCCAGGAGAGTATAGGAGGTTGTAGGCAGTGATTAGCTGTGTATAGGTAAGCTGGTGTGGCAGTTTGAGCTAGTTTTAGTATAACACATTGATGTATATTGTTAGGGAGGCTGGTCACAACGTTAGTTATTTTATAGTAGCAAGAGGCCAGTGTAGTTTTACAGGAAGTGTCAATGCCTGAAAGAATGAGACTGATGCTGAGGTAATCCCAACGATATCTGTTAGGTATTGCTTGACCTTACAGGGAAAGCCAAGTTTTTGGTGAGCTTTCTTGATGGAATAAAGTATGTGATGATCAAACCTGAGCTTGTCATCGATTAGGACTTGAAGTAGTTTAGTTTGGCTAACAGTTTCTATTTTAGTGCTGTTATTTGTGTTAATATATATACATATATATATGTGTGTATATATATATATATATATATATATATATATATATATATATATATGTATTTATGTATTTATTTATTATATATCTATCATTTGTAGACTGAGTTATACCCACTTGGCAGGTGGCATCTTTTTATGGGAGACTAGAGGTGGTATGTGTACTAGTAGGAGGAATTTAGCTAAGGCAGCAAACTTCCCTTACTTATTTTAATAGGTGTCATCATGGGATCTTTTACACCCACCTTAACTACTACCAACTAAAGCAGATAGGACCTCCGTTTAATATCTCATCAGAAGGATGACACACTCGGGAGTGCAGCATCCCCCTTATGCTGTACTTCAGTGATAGCAATCAATACACCTGGTGTACCAACGGTAAGTGTGCTAGCTGTTGCACCAGTGACTCTTCTAAATTAAATATGGGTTTCTGGTTAAAGTATTGCTTTGGAATGAATAACATAAGTTTGTTTTTTGTGAACTGAAAAGCAATGTAGAGTTTTTAAGCCAGGAATCAGTGGCAGCGAAGGGGTGTTGAGCGATCTTCTGTAATTTTATTTATGGGGCAGAGCAGATCTCAGTTAAGTCATTGGTATATTGTACACAAGTGGCAAGATTATTAGTGATATGGAGTTTATTTCTGAAAATATTAAATAAGAGTAGGCCAAGTATTGAACATTGGGGAACACCAACAGAAAATGGAAGAAATTGTGAGAGCTTTTGGTGTCAGATTCATGCCTTCTTACAGGAGTATAATCATCAAAAAAGCAATGTTCCTGTGTATCTTGTATGAGTCTGATCATCCTTACAGGAGATTTCCCTGTACTGCTAAAACAAATACACTTGTCAGTGTCCTCATAGTCCAGTATCTGAAGTTCTGATACAGATAGATACCTAAAATTAAGGAAGTAAGGTGGCATCTACAAAAGACATGATTTGTTAAACATGCACAGGGAAATGGACAGTGAGGGATATACACGGCTGGAATAATTGTAGAGTGTTTGCAAAAGGTTATAAAAAGTTAGATATATTTTCCATATTCACATTAATAAAACAAAAATTAAACATGATACTGTCATGCTGGGCTTGTATGCAAGCAGCAGGTGTTAGCAAAAAAATCATATTAAAACATGATGGGTAATGTGAAGACATTCTGAAATATAAATGCTTTTTGGTAAAGCAGATCTGACTATTGGCTTTATGTTTAAAAGTGTATAATTCCATAAATGTTGTGTGACCTACAGGTGAACAAACATTACCATATTATACAAAAGATAAAGGCACACAATATTGCCACTGATACTTGCCATCAAACAGCTGTGGTTTTGTAGATTAATATTGTTTTGTAATATTGTAAAAATATTACATACATAATTTACATAGATTCTGAGTATCACAAAAAAACCCCCAGTATTCTACTCCTGACATATACCTATAGAAAGCTTTCAAACAGGTGAACTTATTGTCATACTGATATCTTATATCTATCTTAATAACTTCCATAATGGAACCCTTTGTTTGACCAGAACACATGCAATTTTTGGCAAATAAAATAGTATTTTTCTTTTAGCTCTATAAAATCAGCATCTACAGACATACAATTGATACTAAAACTGCTGTATAGCCCATTGTCTACCAATGAGTTTTCACATTTTACATTTTTCTTGTAGCTCAGATCATTTTCAGATATTGCAGATCTTATGAAGTGTGTTTTTAGTAGTGGGTTTTGGAGAAACGCTTTCAGAAAGCAATTGGTTTCCTGGCTTAGAAAACTTCAGGAAGCAAAAAGATTAATTAGCCTCCTGCTTCTCAGGAATGAATGTGTTACCTGCCTCCTGGTGATTTGATAGATAGCTCTGGAACCAGCAGAGGGCAGAAGAAGTGAGAACTAAGGTATCAAGTTCAGAAAGGATCTTTGGGTGAGATACAGTTCATAGATTCATAAATTCTTACTAAGCTTTTGGTCAAAAGAGACCATCAAAGGTCAGCCACCTCACTCAGCAGTGGTGGGAAACTAGTAGTGCCCCCCCATTAAGTACATTTTTCCACATATTTCTTGTGAGAATTTGTGATTACCTATCCAGTTATCTAGACTGGTTTTAAATGTTGCTCGAGAAATACTCTGTTTACCAATGTAAAGGCAGCCTATTCCAAAAACAGGTTATACGTTACATTAGGTATCTGTCATACCATCTGGTATTGTGGATGTGATAGTGTAGGTTTATGTCTCTAGAGTGGGTGTTTGCTTTACCACTTATTCTGTTTAGGTGAAGGAGTTCAAAGAGTGCTGGGTCATCCACTGCGTGAAGAGCTAAGCAGAGATCACCCATCAGGAGTCTGTATGACACTGAGTAGAAGGACATGTCTTTTATTCTATCAGAATAGCTAAGTGTACTGAGAGGCCTGAGTCATCCATGGCGTGGAGAGCTAAGCAGAGATCACCCTTCAGGAGTCTGTATGACAATGAGTAGAAGGACATAGCTTTTATTCTATCAGAATAGCTAAGGGTACTGAGGCCTGAGATATTTTTGGTAAGGAAATATTGAGGTTTTTATACTGGATTAGGTGCTTGGTGAGGTACATGCCACAGGGTGCATTATATTCAATGATGGTCCTAATAAGAGATGAATGAAGTGGGACTATAACTTTTTTGGACCATGAGCAGATGCCATGAAGGATAAACTGTGCAAGGCAGAAGGATTTTCTAACCAACACAGGACATAGTGGTCAAAGGAGAGTCTGTTACCAACATATGTGCCCGAGTCCATAATGACTGTGTCAAATTCACTTCTATAATGTAAGCAGTAGTGATGCTGGATTTACCAAAGGAAACTAAAAAGCATTTGTTGGTGTTAGTCCATGATTAACATGCCAAGTATTGGTTCAGTCTAGCCCTTACTGGAGAATTTGTGTATCAAAATGACATCTGATAACTGCCCCAAGTTTGTAATCATCAGCAAACTTGGTTAGTCAAAGTACCTTGATATCGGCTTTTATGTCACAGAAATATCTCTCTTTCTCTCTCTCTCTCTCTATATATATATATATATATATATATATATATATATATATAAATATATATATATAGATATATATATGTATTGAGTGTAGTGTCCTTATCCATGGTCAAAGAACTCAACCAGGATGAGCAAGCATGACCCACCTTTTAAAAAGTCAAATTGATGTGTATCCAGGGATATAAATTCACCTATATCATTGTTTATTTGTTCAGTTATAATACATTCCAAAGCCTTGCAAAGAGTACTAGTGAGACTAATAGGCCTGTGACTCCCGGGGTCAGTAGAAGGACCATATTTATACAACAGAATCACAATTGTCATTTTCCACTGAAGTTGAACAGTTGATGGAGGTGTTTTGCTAAATGAGACTTTACACTTCTCAGCATGCATCCAAGGATATTGTCAGGACCTGTCAAAAAATTGAGTTATTCGTAAGCATGTACAAAATAACTATTAATATCAATAAGCAGGTCTGTAAAGAACTTTTTCAACAATAATGTGTGAAAGACAATGGAGGCATTTGTAGAAATCTGTCAAATCAAATTATGTGTAAGCATGCACAAAATAACCATTAATATCAATAAGCAGGTACACAGAGTAAATTTTCAATAATAATGTTTGAAAGACACAGTGAGAAGAATATAATGATATGATTCTCCTATGTGGAGTTGAACCTATATCATGCCAGCCTGAATCTTTACAGGCTGAGCTCTTTAGTGTGTGTGTGTGTGTATCCATATTCATGCAGATAGTGGATGAATATGGTGACTCCACACACATTACTGCTATAGGCCATCATGATTTACATAAATAACAGGTATCAACACATATTGCAAATGAATAGGCATGTGTAGGCAGTCAAACAAGCATTCCTCTGAGGTTAAACAGATGGGACTCTAATAAGAATTTCCACTTCATTAACAGGAATGAAGTAAAGAAATTATTTATTAGTTAGTACACACACACACACACACACACACACACACACACACACACACACACACACACACACACACAAACCCACGTAGACTAGGCAATACAGATAACTACGAAATGCATAGTCATCAGCAGCCTAGACACTATAGGCGTCAGTGATACATGACTATAGTGGATTTGTGAAATGATGTTGTTATATGTTGGTAAACAGATGTGCATCTATTTTTTTTTTGTCTTTTGGCTTTTCCCGGTTAGGGGTCGCCACAGCGGAACTCCGGTCCACTAATGATTGGTAGTTGATTTTTACATGCTGAGTTACCAGCCCTGATGCACAACCTTCAATGAAGGTATGCCCATTCACGCATGTCTCCACGCAGAAGACGTTCTAGCTGAGAATCGAACTGGACAGCGTCTTACTGTGAGACAACAATGCTACCGCAGCACCACCACCGCAGTATTCATTATAAACATTAGTAAATTAGCAAATAAATCCCAGGGGAATATTACCCATACTTATGTGGAGAACAGTAACCACGTCTTCTTAATTATCTAGATAAGCTAATTGTCAGAACAGCTACTTAATGGTTTTAAAAGGCATGCATCTGATATATTTGGGACACAGTTATATCTCTAAATTCCATAGGAGTACACAGGTAAAAGTAGGATTGTGACACTTACTGTAGGCTTCCAATATCTTTTGACATGCCTTGTGAAACCCTATGATGAAGCTCCTCTGCATCCCTCCAGTGCAGGTCATCATAGTGGTGGTGAACTTACACTCCAGTCCAGTAGATCCCCCTACGTCATTGATGCTCCCTCGCAATTCGGTTCCAAATATCAATCATTGCAAAGTTCTGTGGTCTGGCTCTCATATGATGCTCCACTCTAGGGTAAATGGCCAACATCTAGGTGGTCTCCTGATTGGTCCAATTGGATGTCCAGACATGCCAATGCCTCCAGGAATTAGCCATCTTGATAATGCTGATAATGGTGATAATCCAATGCAGAAAAATACAGATCTGAAAATTGCTCCCTTAGTTCCAACTCACTTCACAGCTAGTCTGATCTGTAAATGAATCAAAATCAATATTTAAAAGTGGCGCTTATGTCATGGAAGATGATGGGCACATGCTACACAATGTCTCATTAAATAATACCTATTGTGTACATGTGCAGAGCAGCTTCCTGTTATGCTGAGCTATTGGTTAATGTGCAAAATTTCAAGAATTCCATGGACATGCAGAAATGGGATTCCAAATCCTTGAATGTTAATAAACCTCATTAATGATGTATGTTACAATGGTACTTAAAAGATGTTTTCACGCAGGTCCTCTTACTTTCAGTTATACCCAAGTTATAGCTAGCTGCTAAGGTAATTTGGCACCTGCTAGCATTGCTGTTTTGGGGAATAATAGCTCATTATTGACCTATGCTAGCATTACGTTATCAGATGCATCTCTTTTTATGGAAAATGTGTGCATTATGAAAATTGTTTGTAACTTATTGGAGTGGTGGGTGATTTACATGTATGCATACAGGTGTTCACATCTGCATTAAGGATATTCAGTAATTTTTCATATGTAGTTGTAAAGACAGATTTAAATAGCAAAACTAAAAAGTACATAAAGATGGATTGACATATTTTCCATACATCTTGCATCTGACTCCATACACCATGTGATCTATGCATCCAAAGCTGCAGATTCTGACATTATCTGCATGTTGCTGTAGAGTATGTATTCCTTTTGCTTTTATAAATATTTACATATTTGAGTATTCTTAAAACAAGCTTTACAACTACTGGGTCAATTGAAAAAGGAGCCATACTATCTGTGGCCTGCTTACAGATACTGAGATTGTCCGATGCTTTCCATAAGTTGTTCAATTGATAGTTTATATATACTCTTTGCTGATGTAGATGGCATTCACTGTTCAATAATGATTGTATTGACATAAGGTCATCATGTATAAAATGTCATATGACAGATTGTTTTAGACTAGTTGTTTGTTTAGGCTGCAATTGCACTATAACTGCAGCCATCACCCATTTCTGTTATACACATATCTTTGTGTAATATGTTAATGTGAAATGGGTACAGACTGTGGCACCTGTGGCATAATGATGTTGTGCTTGGACCTCTACTCCCTGGATATCCATTGTAAGGTATTCAAATCCTGCAGACAGCCAATACAGATATCATAAGTTGTGTTGCTTTTCTAAGAATTAGGTATGCAGAAGTACAGGTTAATATGTCACATTACTATATCTTACAGTGAGTATTTCACAGAAATTCCATTGCAGAATAATGCATAGTGTTTACAGTGGCATAAGTTGTCCATATAATCATCTACATAGGTGGGCCCCCACATGAATCTGAACATGTGCATACCACTATCTTTCAGATAGCAAAAAGACTTGGGGGTGACAATTTCTCCCCACAGGAGAATTAGATTATAATAGATGCTTTGCAGCAACATGAATGGAGACTACTTGGCCAGAGAGGGAACACAGTATGGAGGAAGGAAGTCTGGGCTGTCCTCAACAACATGATCAATGTTGTGGGAGGTCACAATAGATCCTATGAGGTCTGTGCCAACATTGATCTGACATGATCCTGCATGCAGCCAACAGAGTAAGAAGACATGAGAGATGGAGGGATGCCGCCCATAGTAGCCCATCACTGATATCCCCTGATAAGATCACACAATTTCTTTCATTCCTGCATACAGAAAGTGGGGAATGCACATACCCGGGGGTGAGATAGAAGCAGGTGTTCCAGGCCGCACATGTATGTCTTACTTTGCAAATGATGCTTATAGAGTAAATCATCACATATTGCTGTTGTATTCATATTCATGTATTGTCATTTTAGTTTTTCAGTAGCAGAATTGCATCATGCACATAAGTTCACACAGGGCGATGATGATCAGTGTAAGTCTAATGACACGTAACCATACATCTGCAGTAAAGACATAACAATGCAACCAGCATGTGTAATGTTGTCTGCATTGATGTTTACAGGTCCATCTATTTCTGCACAACACCAGGAAATGAGAGGGGAGTGTCTCGAAACACTGTTCTGTGATCACTATCTGTTATTGCCTCAGTCCCATGTCATGCCACTGCTGTTTAATGTAATACTAATATTTTCCTAACATTGTAAACTACAGTGCATCCTCTGTGAACATAAGCCATGCAGGTGCAACTAGAGGCAGGCAAGGTATATTACCAGAACATGTTCACAGGTTGCAGAACAGTGTTGCATACCTGTATTGCATGACATTAATGCAGCTGTTTTTCAACACAAAGACATAAGTCAACAGGTGTACCATATCTCACCTGAATATCAGCAGCCACTGTTACTGTGTCATGTATGTCATCATGTCACTATTCCACTGCCTGCATGCATGACTGTGTTGTCTTTCTTTTTACTTTTCTTTACCACTACAGGGTCCACAGCACAACACATAAACTCACAACATTGGGAGGCTGTCAGTGGTATGCTATTACCTATCTTTCATACATGTTATTGCTTTTGTTATCCTCCATAAGTACTGTGTCCTTCTATCCAATCACAGAACAGACTACATCAGCATCTAATGCGCAAACAAGTGGTATGTCTATGGAAAACCTACTGTATGTTTTAATGTTGTTGGAATAGTCCATGCTGGCAATGATGCAATTATGAATGGTATGTTTATGACTTTGTTTCCCTAAAACAGTTGGATTTCATCTCTCTCCTCCAGTGCCATCTTCCCACGAGGACTTGTCAGGTGTGTGTTATGGTTATATTCCTCACATATGTCAGGTATGTTGGATCTGTAACTTAATTTTCAACTCCCTGTTATATGGATTCTATGGCCCATACACAGACAAGACCTCCTGGCAAGTCATTATAATCAGTATGATTGGAGTGAGAGATATTTGTCATACATCTTTAATGATATACAGCATATAAGCATGTTTTACTGATCTGTCTGTCTCTTCTTAGAGCATCCTACAACTGTCAGCTATGTCTCTCCTGCTCTCACCCTGCCACCCCACTATTTTTCCAGACTTGACTCTATGCTAAAAGTAGGTCCTGCCTGTCTTCTAGTCCTCCCTTTTCCCCTTTCCCTCTCTCTCCTACCATATAACTAGATTTGCTCATAGTGTTATTTTAAGGTTACTAAGGGCAGCTTGCACAAATGTTTTAGCACAATGTATATTATGTTTTACTGATTTTTGTATCATGATTTTTGTTAACGTCCCTGTTTATATCTGTATTCTCTCTCTCGTATACACCTGTTAATCACTTTTATAACTTACTGTAAATATTGTTTTCTGGAGATTTTCTTGGGTCTCTGGTAGAAAAGGGCACCTGACCAGCCAGACTAACCTAACCCAGTTAACAAATGGCAAATAAATAAATAACTATATTTATCCTCCATTAGCCTATTCACTGATCTTGATGATGGATCTGATATGCCTCAGTATGGTAGCATGACCCCTTATGGACAAGACACTGACATGGTGATGTCATCTGGCCCAGATGATGACAGTTATGTGGATGCAGCTGTAGCCTCAGATGTGGAGGAAAACTTGTCCAGCCATTCTGACAATGAGCGGATATCAGATGGTGGACAAGATACGGACTGTGGAAAACAGACTCATGTTTATACTGCTGCTGAAGTTGACAGTTCCCCACAACACATTCATACTGCCTGTCACAATAGATATAGGCATGCAGCCAGTGTGCATGGGCATGTGTCACAGAGTGTCCGCCTACTCCTACAGGCAAATGAACTTTCCAGCGGGTCTACTTTATATGCTCGAAACACAAAAAACCCGAATCCAAATAGCATGACACATAAAAAGCAAACCACAAATACATCGAACGTACTAAAGCACGAAATTTAAAACCTCAAACCGTGATAGTCGGCCAACACACTACCTACCCAAACACAATAAAAAAAGCACATACGTACACTAACCAATACCCTACTTCTAAACCCTAAATTAAAGCACCAAAACCCTACTGCTAACCCTACACTAAACCCCACATGCACAACTATCTATGCGCTATCCTTAACCCCTCCCTAACCCTAAGATCCATAACTACCACACACTTCCCCTATGGAGCTATACCCAAATAAATTAAATATTCCACACACATACACTTAATAAAACCCTACACTAAACCTTACATACATTACCTACACAAAACATTACATACACTACCTACCTATGCACTTACCTTAACCCCTCCCAAACCCTAAGGTCCATAACTATTGCACACTTACCTTACGGAGCTATACCGCAGACAGGCCAACTATGCAAATTCAATATTTCCACTTTTTCATTCGTTCGAATCGCGGTTCGCTCTTTATGTGTCACGCTATTTGGATTCGGGTATTTCAGCTTTTGAGCGCATAAAGTAGACCCCTTTCCAGCAACGTGATGAATCCAACATCCGTGCACTTGCAAGTGCCACAAATTGTGTTGCACACCAGCTGAGTGTGCTACATGAAGGACATAAGCACAGACACAGTGACATCATGGCATCATCAGCTGCACAGAATGAAAGTATGTTATCTTTGGCACAGTCCATAGAATCCCTGGACACAACAGTACTACAGCAGTGCCATAGTACAAGCAGGAATGAAAGAAATTGTATGATCGTATCGGGGGGGGGTACTTAGCTGATTGCCACATGTGAGGGGCAGACCCCTCTCAGCAGACCAAACCTTACTCATTAGGCATCGATGTCTATGCTCCAGTGTGCACACACTTCCACTGCTGCCCCATCTGATGTTGGCCTGGCAGTCATGAGTAGACAGTCAAGTCATAGTCATGCCTCTTCCCACAGTGTATCTCCACATGCTGGCATCACCACATCAGTCTCATCTATGGAGCAAATTGGGCCAAGTGTTTCCATATGTGGTAGGGAGAGACTGGACCACAGTGTGAGCCTACAGTGTGGGTGCCCTAGACTGTGCTAGAGTAACACTGACAGTTGAGCTACTTTGCCCAGTAGTGTCAGTCTCACCCCGTGGTGATGATGATTGCTGTGCAGAATACTAACAGTGTCATCTGTTTGTGTTCATTGGTAAGTCTGATACCATGGGAGTCAAACAATTTTACTAACCATAACCATAGCTGACTCCATTTAATGCATTCATGTATCCATATTTGACAGTGATATGTTTTGCTTGTAATTCTGACAACAGTTCTGCATTATGTTCTGAGTTGTTTTATTGTCTGCACCTTCTTTTTATTGTACAGATAGGAATGCGTTTCACTGATGTATGTGCCTTATTGTCTGCCATACACAGATACATCAATATGAGTCTGTATGCATAGTTGTGTCAATTGTAACCTGAGCTGATGATCCCCTGTTGTGACAGATTTGTATATGTTCACACCATTATATGTTATGATTATGTTATTATGTTGCACTATCTGATGCTTAGTGTGTACATCTTGTGGGTAATTGCCATTAGATGCAATCCATGCTGCTGTGGTGAGCCAACATTGGAACAACAATGTTTCATCTGTGTATTCATGTACATGTGGCTTGTCATGACTCAAAGCTGTGGGTTAGATGCTGCTGTGTTGCCTGGACCTGCACTTGTGGTCGCACCCTACATTGCTTATGCCTGTGTCTTCTGCTCCCTGTGTTTTCCTGCTCCTTCTCTGATACCTGTGGAATGTCATCTTCAGACATCTGGAATTATTTGGGTAGTTCACCCACACCTACAGCTGGCAGTTGTCCATGTGCTCTAGACAGCATGTTGTGCAGCACTGCACACACTGTTAACATCTGTGCTGCCTTCTCAGGTGTATATTGCAGTGCACTCCCTGATGTGTAAACACATTGGAACCTAGCCTTCAGTACACCAAACACATGGTCTATGGTGTTCCTGAGTGCTGTGTGCACTCTATTGTAAGCCTCCACTTCAGGTTTAGATAATCACAGTCACCAGTTGTTTTGGAGGAAACACACATTTGGTCACTATCGGTATTGTTGGGGAGGGGTATCCTTAGCTTACATCCTAGCTGTGTTCTTGTACTCAAACAGTAGCAGTCCCTTGGTTATATCACCTTGCTGGAATGCAGCTCTCAGTCCACTTTCCCCTCCAAATGGCACCATCATTGACATGTCCAGGGGATATTGCCATGATGTTTGTTTTGCTGCCATCTGCTGCACACAAAATCTGGCAGTTCGGGGATGCTCACCCCTTTCTGTTAGGTATCATTCTGCTTCAAGATGTATAGGTATTTTGACGAGTATATGTGTACAATCTATTACACTGAGTAAATGGGGGGAAGTTTGTAATACAATAAAACTTTTGCATTACAGTTCTCTCTTCCATGGGGGTGAATGGAAAGTGGATGTACTCATCCACATTGTTGCTCATTGCTGCTAGGCATTTTGCCAGGATATGGCTGCTAGCTCTCTGTGATGCTCCTACATCATGTGTCTCTGAAATGTCTCAGATGTAAGTACACCCAGGCTGAGACACACTTTTGTTTCAAGGCAGATGGGGTTTCCTCATAGGTTACATACAGATGTGTCAGGCATACATGTTGCAGACAACCTGCAACAGTTGTGTCTCTAGCTGGTATCAGTCAATGATTTGCTGGTCTGACAAGTGGTTTAGTTGCAGCCTTGCTCTGATTCTTGCTGGCTGCCTTCTAGGGCACACATGCCCAGCCTCATTTATGGTTCGAATCCCTGCAGCCTGTTGCAGTTCATTAACTGCTAGTTGCATTTTTGCTTTCTTTTTACAGCATGGTTATGGAATATGCTAGAATCTGTTGAAGTAGCTTCCATTCCTTTTGGGCCATATAGCATAAGCCAAGGATTTCAGAAACAGAGTCAGTATTGCAGTTTGTCACACTTAAGTTCCATTGAGTGCACCCCATCTGTTTAGAAATCCGAAGGGTGTGGGTAGAATCCATAATTATCCCACAGTGAATAGCGAAGTACTCAGAGTGCTTTCAATGTGCTTTTTGAAACTGTGTCTGCAGCTGGTGTGCTGAAGTCCTCCTTCAGCATGCTGTGCTGTCTGTAAATCCCTTCTGTGAACGTTATAGAACTTGGCCCCGCACCCATGAGTGCTTCTGTTTTAATATTTACAATTGTAGTAATATGCGCAGGCTTATTCTTGTTCCGTTTTCTAATATTACTTTTTTATCTTACATAATTGAAAAACTAATTGTTTTTTGTTCTTTTCTATTTACTAGTAAGAGGGTTATGCTCCGGGTTTAGTGAGAAGAGTCTTGCTTGTCTATTATATAACTTCTCCTTCATACTGTGTGGAATTGTATTCACAAGAAATAGATACAAAAATCATTCTTTCTGTTAACATTACATTTAGTGCTGGTGTTGCTGATCTTGGTCAAAACTAACTTTATATTTGATATAATTCAATCTCACATCAAGAATGACATGGAAGGGAGCTAGTGGTACATTATTGCTAATAATACATCAGTAGATAAACCTGTTGCTTTTTTTAATTGATATGCAATGTGCTCAAACTGATGTGCCTTTATTTTTCAAGCATTACAGCTATTATCTGAGTTTAGGAATCACTAATTCATAATGGGGGAGGGGAGGTTAGAGCTCAGTAACCTCCAACCATGGATGTGAATTAAAAAAAAATGCCCTGTTCGTTACTCAAAATGCAGGTACAACAAGAAAAATTACCTTGCCTGCATATGCCCTGCAAGTGCATAATGATGACATTGTTGCACAATGTACTATTTTAACAGCGATAATACATGACAGCAAGACTAATGTAGACAGTATTAAGGGCATGCCATGTATCTATGCCACACACTTGTCAAAATTAAAAAGGGGAAGGGATGTGGACAACAGAGGTCCACATCAATAGGAAAATGCAAGTAAATGAATTAGGCATACAATAAAGCTGGACAATGGTATATATAGGGACACATCGCACATGCATATGTTCACCCCATAGAGTGATGTGGAAGTCCACCAAAGCTATATTGAAGCAAATGGCTAATGTATATCACATGGGTAAACAGTATAGCTGATGGCTCTAAACATGTCTGTGTATGTATTACACAAACACAGTAATGTGCAGCAAGCAAACAGCAAAATGCATGGGTACTCAACATAATATTCCTCACAAGACTTACAGATTTAAAGACTTAAAGCAAACGTTATTGTCATTCAACCATACCAAGTACAGCTGAACAAAATTACTTTCCTCCAAGCTCATGCACAAATAACATAATATAACATAACAAACATAACAGCAGAAGACAAACTACATATAACAGTAAACAACAAACAATAATAGCACAACAATGAAAAAGAGCCAATCAGAGATTTTTTTTATAATAGACAAGGTGACTTACAATGAGAGAGAGGGGGGTGGTAAAACTCTCCTAAAAGTAAAATAATCTAATTGGCATTTGCGCTTAAATTCTTTAGTAGCTCCTGGCTTTAATTATTTTATTTCCTTAAAACCATTTTTAAAATGAAGACATGAATTGATTCCTTAAATAGGAAAAAGGAAACAATGTAATGAATTTTATATAGTAGCTTACGTAGTTTGTGAATTTTAGAATTGACATGAATGTGTGTATTCTGTTGCTGTTGCAGACTATGCCCTTATTATGATTGGTGGGGTAGGTTTAATTGATGATATTTAAACAGTGTTTAATTATGCTAAGACAACTCTGAAGAAGCCTTTATGTAATACAGGCAAAAGCGCTTAGTTGTGTTAGTTTTGTGCAATAAATGGGATTTCAGTTCATCAGTTTGGTTACGAAAAGTATTTCATTTTCTTTTTTTCAGTTTTTTAGACTTTTGACTAATTTGTTATTGGTTTTGTGTCTGTGTATGCATTACACAAACACAGTAATGTGCAACAAGCAAACAGCAAAATGCATGGGTACTCAACATAATATTCATCACAAGACTTAAAGATTTAAAGACTTAAAGCAAACTTTATTGTCTTTCAACCATACCAAGTACAACTGAACGAAATTACTTTCCTCCAAGCTTATGCACAAATAGTATAATATAACATAAACATAACAGCAGAACACAAACTACATATAACAGTAAACAACAAACAACAATAACACAGCAGTGAAAAAGAGCCAACCAGAGATCAGAAGCTATGAACATGTGCAATACATCTGCCATCTCCATGTATTTCCAGCAACATTAAATAAACAATCCTTTCATCTGATCCTCCTCTCTTCAATAACCATCCAACCACCACTCCATGCAGTCTTGAAAATCCCTAGCATCATCCATTCCAATAGCCTTCCTTCCGATTTCTTCCAACACAATTTCACACCTCCTCTATCTTCAGGCCCGAATATCCACGCCATCATCAGCAACCATCCAGTCCTTTCTCTCTGCCGACAAACAACAACCCTCTCATTCCACCAACCAGACATTCTCCTTCTCATTTTCCATCACTAAAACCCACCGCCGCATTCAAGAAGTCCATACCAACCTAGTGAAATTCCATTTTCTGCACTCTGCTCAGCATAATCACCATTGCAGGCCCAAACTACCTCTGCTCCATGTTATTTTATACAAAAAAAGAACAGGCAAATGCAGTTACTCATTTCGACACCGCCAACATTTCCACTGTGGTGTTCACTCACTTGACGCAAATGCGGACTCTGCACACAAAGAAGACTTAAACGGAACAACGACAAAACAAAAAGTGCACATCGGGAGCCAGAGAGGCCGCTGTCATACGAGGCACTGCCATCATAGGCCATCTTATTTATCACAGATATATATTGTCATGATAACATAATGGAACAAGTACAACAAACACCTTTAATGACATCTATATAGTAATGTCCATGTGTATGACTGAAAAGGCATGTGATTTTTTTTTTTAAATTTAAATATTTGTTGACCGGGAAAGTCCGACTAGGAGAGAGCCTTTTTTTGGCAGTGGACAGGGAAGAAACCCTCCAGATGCATGTCTTTGGAATGATGATAGAAGAACTGAATGTACACAGTTCCAATGTACAAGGGTATTTGTGTCTCTAACATACTATGGGCATAGATATGTACATGTACATAAATCATTGTAGATATATATTTATATATATATGTTACTGTGAAAGTCCGAAATCTGGAGAATGTCGACATTCACCGGTGAATGTCAACAAACACATAGTCGCTTGGTGTATGTCCGAAATATTTGCTAAATACCCTTATTTCTGACTTACACCGGTCAATGTCGGCATTCACCATGCACTCATGGTGAATGTTGAACATCTCCGAGATGTGTATTTTCTTCTCCGTAATTCAGTCGCGATACATTTCTCGCCTCTCTTTCATAGAGGAATGAGTAAGAACTGAAAACACACAGTGTATTCAAAAACACAAAGGAGAAGAATAGTAATACAAGACTACATTATGTGATTCAAGTCTTATTTCTTGCAAAAACTTCAACTATTATGACACTTTGAATTGCACAACAGGCCCTTGCTTTTACAACTGCGTTTATTTGTGGAACACTTCCTTTTGCAATGACAGCGTGTATAGCCTTGCCCGCCGCTTGTAATCAAAACGTGTGTTGCACTTACTTTTAGCATAAACCACTTTGGAAAGTATTTTACAGTACCTTTCTGGAGAAAATTAAAAACAATTGTCTTCTCGTTTACCCGCAATGAATGCCTTTAACTATTCAAGAAAAAGATCACGATTCACTGCAGTATCCATTCCGTATAAATTAGGATATCAGAAAAAGACATTAAGAAAACATTGCTGTCACCATCAAACCTTGCATGAGAGTGACACAGCTGAGTGACTCCAAGCAGAACAAAGGGTTTGGCGGTAAACAGCCAGTCGCCTCTTTGTCGTCTCCTCTGTTTTCGACATCCACCACAGCATATCTGTGATTGTCGACATACACCGGTGAGGGTCGGAATGTAGAAGAATGTCATGAAATATTCCATCTTTCACCGACGTTTTTGGTGTTTGTTGACATTCACCGGTGAAAGTCGACATTCTCCACTTTCCATCTTTCACAGTAACATATATATATATATATATATATATATATATATATATATATATATATATATATATATATATATATATACATATATACACTAAATACCTAAATATGGGCATCTATGCTGACACTATTATTAGGGTTGCCATCTTTTTATGTCAAAAATTCTGGACACGTACATGAAAGCAAAATGTGTGTAATTTTGGTACCCCCATTCCCTCCCATGCAGCCATTCCGGTGTCCCATTACTTGGCTATTTCTCCATTTCTTTTCAGTTGCCATAAACACTATTCAAAACTCTCAGTGTACATACTGTTTTCTGCTTTACTTGTACAATGACCACAGATGTTTGGATTCAATTTAAAACTTTTCTTTCAAATTTTATAGCGCAAACACTGATAGACATTTGCTTAACAAAGTAATACAGTCTCACAATGAAAACAGACTTAGCTTTAAAACTTCTCTGCCTTTGAAACTCACATTCACTGAAACAGCATTGAAACCCACATTCAAAAAAAAAATGCATCTGGCCAGTGGCAGATTAAGTTTACCTTTGGGCTGTTTTCAAATCATAGGCCCCTTGCACACATTTTTAGGACCATGCAAAAGTTCTTTGATTCATTTTCTTGATTGCAGTAAATTATAATACATAATAATCAAATTATATCCCATGCATAATACAGTACCACTTAGAGAGTGTTTTAAATGTATAGTATTGAACATTTAAGCAATGAAACAAAGCATATGAACCAATAATGACGAAACTGCCCACTTCAGAAGATTTCAACCATAAAAGGCCACTCAAACTCCTGTCATTACAATCCACCGAAATCAGTCAATATGCACAATCTCTGCATCTGAATAATTCCGCATTAAAGAGATCTGTAACTAATGAAGAGGTTGCTGTGAGCAAACAACTTTACATTTCAGTGTTTTATCTACAAATTCAGTGCCTGCTGCCTTGAAGAATAAATTGCCTATGTTAGATAAAAAAATGGTAAGCTGGTAATATTGCAATAAGGAATGGATGGCAAACTGAAAACAGGTTCAAGTTCATTAGAAATATTGCTGTCTGCACAAGAAGCACCTGATGGTTTAGATAAAAGATAATACACCATCCTGGAGAAAATCTTGTTTAGCTACTCCCTGAAATTCTAGTCTGAGAAGCACAGTACTTGCATAATTTAATTTATTTTAAACAAAACAAAGCAAACAAAATAATTAAGTACAATAACCTAGCAGGATTCAGCACAATACATATAATGCAATTCTTTTATTCCATTTGCATTAGTTTCTATAAAATGCCCCAATACCAAGTGTCTTTGCCAGCTGTTGTCACAAAATGATTCAAAAAAGCTTCTGCTAGCAAGGATCATTTTCAGTATTTACAATACAACACAGTTTCTGGGTCAGTAGCAGTGATGAAAGATAACTTATTCTGGTGTGATCTGCTTCCCTCCTAATGCAGAAAAGTATATACTTCTAGATTTCTTAATTAGCATCCAGAAAGGGAGATATCTAACGTAAACAATGTGCCAACTGAGATCTTAACACAATATTCCCTTCACCTTGCAAAGCAAATAGACTCAAGGCAAATGTATGTATTAGCCATTTATACAGCTCCCTAAATGTTAAAAATCTGTCTAATGATAAAGCTGTCTGCCAGCAATTAAGTTAGCTTTTAGCAGTTCACATAGGAATGAACAGAATTTACAAAAATTTGACCAGGTAAAGAAATATGCTGAACTCTAGTTTAATGCAGTCTAGGCAATGACAACAACACTGAAAAAAAATTAAAGTAATACTATGCCTGGGTACTGCTTCATGTTTACAGAACAATGCCACTGTGCCAAGTACTGAGCAATTCTGCACTTTTCAGCTTAACCTGCCCCTGAAAAAAAAAATAGCCATCTGTATAATGGATGTTACCCAGGTATGAAGGGGTTAAGAGGTGAACCTCTGCCTAAACCCAAGTTAAAAGCCTGTGTGTATGTGTGTGTGTGTGTGTGTGTGTGTGTGTGTGTGTGTGTGTGTGTGTGTGTGTGTGTGTGTGTGTGTGTGTATGTATATATATATATATATATATATATATATATATATATATATATATATCAAAGGGCAACATTACATATAGTCGAAACTTAAAGTTCTGAGACCAGTTTGCTGAAACTGTTATTAGCAGAAAATACATTTTGCCGAATGTCAAATTGCCAAGTTGGAACCGTAAAGCAGTTCCAGCATGTTTAGTAAATAACGAACACTGGTTTGCTCTAAATTGTACACCATACCGGCCTACATCATGGCAAACATCGCACATGACTCATCCAGAACCTTAAGATGTATATACAGTACGGAGAAGTCTCAGAGAGGTAGGGACATGCTTCTTATTGAAGGATTCCTGTACCATCTGAATAAAAGTACAAAGGGGAAATGTTTCCTTTTTCCCACTTTAGTGCAATCTCAGAGTTAGTATATTTAAGTAGGGGGTTGTGGGGGGGCACCCCCCCACATGGGGGGTGCAGAGGGGTTGCCCCCCTGCACAATAGTGTTTAAACTATTTAATTTAAGTAAAATGACAGTAAATGGATGCATGGGATGGTGGTGTATAGTGTCATGTTTGGCTGTTGTTGTTTCAGCAATATGAGTTAGACAAAGTGTGGTTCGGCCATTTGAGTTTTCAGCAGTTTGAAATTTTGGTTTTTAGGTCTTGGTAAAGTGTAATTTGGCCATATGTAATTTTGGCCATTAGATGTAGATCCATATATATATATATATATATGTAGAGAGAGAGAGAGAGAGAGGGAGATGCAGAATCAGAGCACTTAGAGTGAACTAGTAAGTCTGATATTTAATGATTAAGTGCTGGTGTTTCTACTAACATATAATTTCTGTTATACCACAGAAAGTCCAGACCTGCAACAATGGCTTCTTAGTATAGTGAGACCATATTTTCACCCCATTGTGTTAGATCTGGAACATCATTTCTACTCAATATCAATATCAAGAAAGTGATATGAAGAGGAACAACATGGGTGGCCACACAGAAAAGCACACAAATACATGCATGTTAACCAGAGTATATTGTGTCTGCACGTGAATTAATTTTCAGAGTTAACAAGTTATACAGGTCAGTAAATTGGTCTGAAAATCCTTTTCAACCATGCCCAAGGCTAAATAAGCAGATACAAAAGAATGTTGACAGCTGTATTACATATAGTGCATTCACAACTGGTTTAACATGCACAGAATTAAACATTATATGTAAAGTATAGAGCTATATAAACAGCAATATACAATAACTAAATTATGTACATTTATGGAACAAACTATTTACAATGTCATATGACAGCATGAGAATCACAAGTGAGTTGTGTAGTCAGCTTTGCCCCCCTGTACCACTTTAGTAATGGGTCTTCTTCTTTCGGCTTTTCCCAGTTAGGGGTTGCCACAGTGGATCACCTGTTTGCTCATGATTGGCAGTGGAGTTTTATAGTGTCAAGTTGCCAGCCCAGTGCCCAACCTTCCACAGAAGACACATGCATGCACACACTCAAGCCTATGGCCAGTTTAGAGTGTCCAACCCACCTACAGCATGTCTCTGGGATGTGGGAGGAAACTGGAGCACCCGGAGGAAGCCCACATGACCAAAGGAAGGACATGCAGACTCCACACAGAAGGCACCCCAGCCAAGAACTGAACCAGAGAACCTCTTGCTATGAGGCGACAATGCTAACTGCTGCACCACCGCGGCTGCCCTCCAACTTTAGCATTAAGGTTGAGGGAAGGGGCAGTGTTATAGGGTTAGCATGCATTGCCACTCTAGTAATGGGTGCTAACCCTATAATACTGCCCCTTTCCTCAACCTTAACGCTACACCTTACCTTCACTAAATCCATCCCATAATACTTCCACTATACAAGACACACTTGGACACACAGACAATATCTTATCCCCTACCCTAACCCTGACACTAACCCTAAAATACACAAACTCGCACACAAATATATAACACCTCTCCTTTACTCATCCCCGATCCTAACCCTACATCACATACACATGCAGAAACACTCTCATCCCTCTATGCTCACTTTCCTATCTCGACATTACACAATATCAACATTTTCACTGCGTGGCTATCTGTACCATTGACATTAAACCACACACACCCTGTTTTTGTTGAAGAAACGGCATTCAACAAAAATGTGGGGGGGGGGCTATTTTTATATATATATATAAGAATGAAAACTCAGAAGCACGAAATTCAAAATCATGCATACCGGAGATTTTGAATTACCGCTTTTGGAATACACAAACACACACCTTCCTCCCCACATGCAAACATAAGCTCTGACCTGCATAAAAGCAGGGGACCAAGCCCCCCTTCACCCCCCTACTTAAATATTCTAACTCTGAGGTCGGACTACATGCAAAAACACACAAAACACCAAAACACAAGCTACATTCTCCTCGCACACACACACATCACAGTAACAAAACACACCAACACACACCACAGCCCCTACCCAAAACCCTTAACACATAAACACTTACCTGAATCCATAACCACAGCGAAACACCAGAAGTGCTAATTCAAAATCTCCAGTATGCGAGAATTTGAATTTCACGCTTCTGAGTTTTCACTCTTTTCAGGTTTCCAATTTATGGGCTTGAAATACTGAATACCGATATTTCAGTATTTCGAGCTTCTAAAGTGAATCCGTATCTATCTATCTATATATATATATATATATATATATATATATATATAGATATATATATATATATATATGGATCTACCTGACAACACCGACAAACCACAACACCGACAACGAAATCAGACACACCACATAACCGAACGTTCACAAACACGAAACCTCACATGCCCGACACAACATAATACTGACACAATACCGACAATAAACAAACAAAACAAATCCCCTGTCCAAAAAGCACACACACAACACAAGCACACCAAAATCCTTACAAACGCACACTAAACCTCACATACACAACTATCTACACCCTTAACCCAAACCCTAACCCTAAGGTCCTTCACTATCGCACACTTACCTAACCCGCGCCCTAACCCTAACTCACTTAAACTGCCCCTAACCCAAAGACTATCACTATCGCACACTTACCTAACCCGTGCCCTAACCCTAACTCACTTAACCCACCCGTATCCCTAGACACCGTCAATATTGCACACTTACCTTACTCGTACCCTAACGTCTGTCACTACCGCATACTTACACAGCCTTTTCCCATGTTACTCTTCTCAGTGTCGGGGTTTTCATCCGTTGGTCTTCTCAGCATCGGGGTTTTCATCCGTCGGTCTTCTCAGCGTCGGGGTTTTCATCCGTCGGTCTTCTCAATCTTCGATCTTCTGGTGTCGGCGATCTCCTTGTTGGCGTTCTTAGCTGTCAACATTGTCAAGTGCTCCTATATATATATATATATATATATATATATATATATATATATATATATATATATATATATATATATACATATATTCTTTTTCTTTGCATCTTGCTCTGTCACACCAACCACCTGCATGTCCTCTCTCACGACATCCATAAACCTTATCTTACGCCTTCCTTTTTTCCAGTTACCTGGCAGCTTCATACTTAGCATCTTTTTCCAAATATACTCTGCATCCCTCCTCAGCACATGTCCAAACCAATGTAATCTTGCCTCTCTGGTTTTGTCTCCAAACCTTCCAGCCTGGGCTGACCCTCTAATATACTTATTCCTAATCCTGTCCACCCTCGTCACACCCAGTGCAAATTGTAACATCTTCAACTCTGCCACATCCAGCTCTGACTCCTGCCTTTTTGTCAATGCCACTGTCTCCAACCCATATAACATAGCTGGTCTCACGACCCTTTTGTAAACCTTCCCTTTCACTCTTACTGGTACTCATCTACATCAAATAACTTCTGACACTCTTCTCCACCCACTCCATCCTGCCTGACCTCTCTTCTTCACCTCTCTTCCACACTCACCATTACTCTGAACTGTTGATCCCAAGTATTTAAACTCATCCACCTTCGCCACCTCTACTCCCTGCATCCTCACCATTCCTCTATCCTCCCTCTCATTCACACACATATATTCTGTCTTAGTCCTGCTGACCTTCATTCCTTTTCTCTCTACAGCATATCACCGCCTCTCCAGGGTCTCCTTCACCTGTTCCCTACTCTCATTACAGATCATAATGTCATCTGCAAACATCATAGTCCACAGGGACTCCTGTCTGATCTCTTCTGTCAACCTGTCCATCACCATTGCAAAGAAAAGGCTCAGAGCTGATCCTTGATGTAATCCCACCTCCACCTTAAACGCATTTGTCACATGGGGGAGTGCAGGGGGGCTTGCCCCCCCCCCCCTGCATAAAAGTAGAAAAAATAGATTTATTGTTTTTTTTTTTAACGCACTTTAACAAAAACGCTTTTTTGGTGAAAGTGCTTTTGTTAAAGTGTGTTCGGTGATTGTGGATTCAGACTATTGAACTTCCATTCAATAGTCCTAGATATATATATATATATATATATATATATATATATATATATATATATATATATATATATGTAGGCTCTTTTCAGAATCTCGAAATCCTAAAACTTTGAAATTCATATGGTTGAGATCATATGATCAAAGTTTTAGAACTTTTTCTGAATGGAGATCTGCATACAGTGCGGAACAGGAGATTTCCCTTTTCCTTGCAATGTGATTTCAGAGTTGATATATTTAAGTAGCTGGGGTGTGGGCGGTGCAGGGAGGCTTGCCCCCCTGTAGAAACATTTAAAAAGATGTTTTTTTTTTTTTCTTTTGGATTTGTTTCTAAATCTCGATATTCTGAAACATCGATCGTATGGTCTTGATCATATGAAATTCGATGTTTTGGAAGTTTTGAGATTTTATATAGATAGATATATATGTATATGCAGTATCATGTGCATGTGGTACTCTAAGGTTTGTAAGGCAGTCATAAAATCAGATGCATGAATGTGCACATAGATCATATGGTCTTCTGACATGATCCCACTGAATACCAGCTTGGCAACCATCATCTTTATAAAGAGAGGGGTGTGCTTAAATTGTCTGTCAATATTAGATGCAACTAGATTTGATTATTACAACAGCATCCTCAGGCTTGTCACACTTGTACTTTTGGATACATTACATTGTATAGCACCAGTTGCTAATATTTGTCAGAAGTTTGTGACTACATCTGTCACTAGAGATGAATTTGACCACAAAAAGAAACATTTAAAAGACTTCTTGGATCACAATAAATGATTTAAGTCCCCACCAATAGTACTGAAATACATAATCAAGTGCAAAAGAAATATTCTACTTAATCACTTAGTGAAAACATGAGTAAAACAGCATCGTAACTAAATGCAGTATCATAATTTAGTAGCCTTCTGTTTCAAAATACATTTAATATTCATGGAGTCCTGCAGACCTAGTATCTTTATTGCTTGAAACTTGTACCGTCAACATAGCTACTTAATATCTAATCACAGTACTTTGAAATATTACTGTATAGCTAGGAATTCCATATTCTACTTCCTTTATGTATGCAAACAGGCTGTGGAACAAGCAGGTAAAACCGTAACATTTCATAAGTACCTGAGCTATATTTGAAACATGTCCATTCGTGGTTCGCCGCACAGTTCAAATGTCTTCAAGAATTCAAATTCCACTTTCTTAGAAGACAAAGATTAAACAATCAGTCGCACAGATGCAGAAGACTGTTTTCATCTTCTGTGTCTATGGGCGTCTGGACACAAAGGGTGTTCTTAAAGAAGAACACCCTTAAAAAAAAGTAGTTTTTTTTTTAATTCAAAGAAAAGTAATCTGTTATTTTTTCTGGACAATATGCTGTCCTTTCTATTTTCTGGACTGTGTCCCTTAATTCTGGGCAGTTGGCAACCATAACTATTATGCATGCTGCGATATATTGTAGAATGAAAATTGATACATGCAGTCATTATGCTACATAGTATCAACTGTATATAAAGTAATGGAAAAATTGCTGTATGCATTATGTGGCAGGTACATGCCCATGAAGAGCATTCATACAAATGTCATACAACATGGCACAATATGTGCCAGTACATGCCACACACAAAGCTAATGTTCCAGAGTAACAGCATGACATCACAGTGTTACATGTATCACTTGTGCAAGGACTGGTCATGTTGTAGAATAGACATAACACAACAACAACCAAGAGTAAAATGGGTGCAAGGCAACTGCATATGTGGGGGCCAATAGGGATGTACAACTAATATATATATATATATATATATATATATATATATATATATATATATATATATATATATTGGCAATGAGATACACATACAGCCATAGTGACAGAACTGAGATATTTCCAGAAACATTGTGGGTAATAATTCATAGTTATCTGTTAATTATGTGCTATAGGTGTTAATGCACGTCATGCATATCTGATGCCTAAAAAAGCTTTACTGCATAACTGAACAATCTACTATCTGCCATATCTGTTCTCATTTAGTCTTTGCTGACATCTAGACATAACCTCAATGATTCAACCTCCCATCTCTCCCTGGGACAAACTATCTCAGTGATTCAAACCCACATCTCTCACTGAGACATTCAAACTACCTCAATGATTCAAACAGCCATGTCTCCCTGACTCATTCAGACTAGGCCATTGCTTAATGGGTTAAGCTAAGTGACAGATAAATCACCCCATCATAAGGGATTACTGATGAATATTTGCAGAAGGTAGTAGATAAGGGGGAAAAGGCATAATCATCCAAAGTCTAGAAGCTATAGGCATTACTGAAACATGGCTATTATATATATATTTACCAAGAAAACAGAGTTTAATTTACTCATGTTCACTATTAAGAGGGTTTAAATTAATCAGGTTCAGTATTAACTACATAAACAGCAATATTTATAAAATGACTTGCAATGGGCTTTGAACCCATTCATAAGAGATCATTAATAACTGTGACTCATTGTTAACCAGTTGAGCTAATTGACATACCTGCTCAGCCCTGCTTGTAATACGAACATTTATGGTACATCATTTACAGCTATATGTATATAAGGTTAAGCGCATTACTATTAGCCTTTTTATAGACAGCCATGAAATCAGATTAAAACGCTCTCATACATACATCTAAGAAAGCTGTTATAATGTAGGCGCTAAGTTGTGGTTGATGAAACTTACTGTAGGCATCTGCAATCTGGTGTTGGACCTCAGTGACTCTCCAGCAAAATTCTCAGTATCCCTCTATACAAGTCATTGTAATGGTGATGGACTTGCACGCCAGTCTAGAAAATTCCAGTCTCCTGGCAGTGCTCCCTCACAATCTGGTTCCATATCTCAGTCACAGTGAAGTTCCTGGGGTGTGCTCACATCCTCTACTCATCTCCAGTATAGCCAGCAAGCATCTGGGACCAGTTCAGTGCCCTGACATGCTAAAGCCTCCTCTTGTTCGACTTCTTCACTTTTGATGTAGGAATTATACTCAAAAGCACCTTCAGAAAGTCTCAGTTCTCACTCACTTTTCAGGTAGCAATGGTATGACCAGGAAATACCAAATGGAAAGCACAAAAACTACAATAAGCAACCACAGAAAAAGATGTAAGTAATACACAGCTGTAATGCCACTACTAGTCTTTATTATGTTTAATCATAGCCTCACCTCAGGTTTCGTGCCCACTGAGTGGTGCAGAGCTACAGTTATCCCACTCCACATGGAAGGATCCACCTTCGATCCCGGAAACTACCGTCCCATCAGTCTGACGAGCCTTATCTGCAAGGCCATGGAGTGTATTATCATAGAACTTATAAACAAAGACACTGACAACTTTCAAACACTGGACCCCACCCAGTTTGGGTTCGTGAAGGGCCGATCTTGTCTCCTGAACCTGATTGACTTCTTCAAATCAGTCTCCAGAGCCATTGACAAGGGTAGGGTGGTCCACATAGCCTATCTAGACCTTGCCAAAGCCTTTGACATGATCCCCCACTCTGGAATCATAGATAAACTTACTAAGCTGGGCATTAATCCCTACATCACCCAATGGGTTGCTAACTGGCTTACTGATAGAACCCACACTGTAAAAGTAGCCAACTCCAAATCCAGCTCCAGACAAGTGACAAGTAGTGTACCTCAGGGTTTAGTCCTGGGACCGCTCTTGTTTGGCATCTACTTCTCTAAAGTACAGGCCAACACTAAGGGACTCTGGCTAACAAAGTTCGCAGATGACTGCAAACTGGGAGCCATTACTGAATCCCCAAATGATGTGGATACTCTACAAAAGGGCCGTACAGAAACAGATGCTTGGTGCCTGAGCCATGGGCTCAAGCTCAATGCCAAGAAATGTATAGTTATCCCCTTTGGGAAAAAAACACATACCTGTAAATTACCATATAGGTGGCAGTACACTAAATACCAAAGGTGTGATAAGAGACTTAGGGACACAGGTGGCAGTGGTCTCACCTTCAATAACCACATCGCCACAACAGTCAGGAAATCCTTCTATGTGGCACACCTCATCACTAAGGGCTTTTTATCCAGAAAATAGGAGGTCATTGTCTCACTGTACTTATCCCTCATTAGACCCATTATAGAATACAATGCCCCATTTGGTATGTACCTCTCAAGACATCTGCAACAACTGGAAAGGCTGCAGAAATACCTCACTAAAAGAATTACAAGCCTAAAGCAGATGCCCTACACTGACCGCCTTAAAACTCCAGCTATACTCTGTCGCATATCGTCTACTCAGAGGCAATCTCTGCTTAACATACAAGGCCATGTCAAACCCAGAGCTGTTGGACATGCTACACTTAAAGAAATCTCAATCCCTCAGAGCCACACGCTCCAGGGATCTAAACTTTGTCATCACAATAAACAAAACATGCTGGAGGGATAGGTTCCTGACCCAGAGACTCCCCAGACTCTAGAACAGATTGCCCATACATGTCAAGCAGAGTGCCTCTTTGGATGGGAGAAAGGAAATTCACCTCGGGGATCACGTCAGTCGCCCTGCTAGACAGGGGTCCAGGGAAGTAAATAGTGTGGGAAGAAACAGCCAGGGAATTGTTATGGCTAGGCTTGTATAGTCCCTAGGGCTGATAGCCTAGTACCAACCTATGAACTTATGAACCTATAAACACTTAGCAATTTCATTCTTGTTAGCAGAACTTCATCAGAGTGTCACAAACGTTACATCACACCACATTAAAAACTTCCCTTGACCTATCAAAAAAAAAAAAGATCATGAATAATTAATTTATATTACACAGTATTTTAAAGTGTTCAGAAAACTATCCAGAACATTGTTACATAAAAGTATATCAAAACAACTATCATCTATACAAAACTATTTATTCTAAAATTGTACATAAATTAAAGCTCTCATCTTCAGTATGCTTATTATGGAAATTTATTTAACATTTGTTAACCATGAAAGTATGACTTGGAACAAACCAATTTTCAGTGGAGGCCCAGGGAGAAATGCCCCAGATGCATGTCTTTGTAACGTGGGAGAAAATGGGAGCACCCAGAGGAAACGCACATGAACGTAGGGAGGACATACAGACTCCACAAAGAAGGCACCCCAGCCGAGAACTGAACCAAAGAACCTCTTTCTATGAGGCGACAACGCTACCACTGCACCACTGTGTCATCTGAAATGATATCATTCAGTCCAGATTCCTTGCTAGCAGATTATCTTAATTGCCATACAGTTTCATAATATTTATTTATTTATTTTATTTATTTATTTATTTATTTAACATTTGTTGACCGGGAAAGTCTATTAATTAATATTCTAAAAGATTGTTGATATCACCCTCACTTTGTGTTGATTGCACATAATCTAAGATAAAAAATACATGTCTTTTAAATTTGGAGCATACTGTGGAATGTCAGTATAAAGCATTAGTAGTTTTGTTCTTTTTTATTTCATAAATGTGTTTGTGAATCCTATCCCTCAGCTTTCTGTTAAGCATGAGATGCATGTAGCAAGATACACCACCGTTTGTGATTCACAATTTCCCCTACACGGGCAAGAAAGTGTTGTATCAACTCCTTCAGTAGTGGCATTATGACTGTGAACCACTTGCTTCTTTTTTTCTCTGATAACCAGTAAATGTATCAAAATCACATTTTAAAATTGATGCATAGAAGATGGTATCAGACTACTGGAGGGCACTGGGCATGTGTCGTACACATAGTAACATTTACTGATGCCTATTGAGTAGGTGTGTGGAGTACTTTCTCATTTTGCCGAGCTATTGGTTAATACATCAAATTTCTGAAAGTTACATGGTCATGCTTAAATGGGATTCCAAAGCCTTGAATGTTAATGAAGCTCATTAATAATGTATGGTGGAAATATTACTCAAAAGCACATATAGGTGCACTCACTGTCAGGTATAGATAGCTACAAAGGTAAGCTGCCATTGCTGTGGGGGAATACATTACTGTTATTAGATATCTATGTTATATTTAAAGTTTATAATTCCAGTTGTGCATGTTTAAAGTCCTTTCTTGTTCAAACTAGTCATACAAACAAAGTGGCTGTAAAATAAAGGATGTTTTCAGTGTTCAACGGTTAGCATGCACATGGATATTTGGCTAAAAGCCAACAGAACCTGTGCAAAGTGCATGAAAATGGCTGACAGGTATGAACATTGTAAGGTCTGGTTCACCTAAGGAGAATGACAAATTCCACGGGGTTCTGTAAGTTAAATGTTTACTGAATACTTTATGGATACTCTCTGATCCGTAGTAATGCATGTACTATAGATACATCCAGAATGAACCGGTATCCATAGTTTATTGATTATCCTGTACTCTCTTTGTAATGCTTACAGAGAATGATGATTCAAGAGGTTTTCCATAAGTTGGAAGTTTAATGCATAGTCTGATCCTTTGTACAGCTTGGGATGATCTTTGCAATGGTGCCAGCATATGGCTTCTCCTTTTTTTAATTTCTCCAAGTCTTTTGGGTTTCTAATACCATGATGGAATGGACTCCATTCTTAAATCAAGGCATGATTAAAGTTCATGAAATTAGTATTGTCTCACTATTTGATGTTAGCCAAAAGTGCTCTTTGCAGCACCCGCAATGTGCCCAGTAATGACTCCTTCTGTAATTCGTACAGTGTTACATGAAATGGTAACATATCTAAATATGATTGTAAATTCTTTTTTATAAGACCAGTTGCTCCTACTACTATTGGAGATGTCTGGGTATCTTTCTTCCACATAGCTCTCATTTCTGCCTGCAGATTGAGGTATTTTATGACTTTGTGTCTCTCTGTACACAAGACACTGTAGTCATTAGGTGTGGAGATTTCAATGATCAATGCTACTTTTGTCTTCTTTTCTTGGACCACTATATACAGTTTTCTAGCATCTAGCTTTTGGACTGTTGGTATTGGGTGATCCCATGTGATGTAAACTTCATCATTTTTTTATGATTCACTGTGGCTGATGTTTCCAGTGTTTTTCAGCCACTTTGATACCATAATGTTTGCACAATCTCCAGTGTAACAATCTCACCACATTATTATGCCTTTCAGTATACAGTCCCTCTGCCATTAGAGAGTCATAACCAGCAATAAGGTGTGTGACTGTTTCCAATTCGGTTCCACAAAATCTACATATGTCTGTTTCTCCCACATGTTCAATGGACTGAGTAAACCAGTGTGTACGCAGCCCACTATCTTGGGCTGCAAATATTAACCTTTCATTTCTTGATGTAAATTCACTTCTCCTTAACCATTCCTGCATTCATTCTTGATCAACATGAGGCTCTTCCAGAAGTTTTCTATACTTGCAACTATATTTATGTTTTTTTTCCACATGGCCTATATGGATAATGGATTGTTACACGTGCTGATGTTGTGACATGTCATACATATTTAGACATTATTTCATATCCATGATGTTCTTAAATACATAACAATGATATACATGATAGATTATTTAGCATAACTTACATTGGCAAGGGGAGCACAGCAAGTAACTGGACTAATGAGTATAACATCATCAGGTCAATTGGTGCCCTCCATAAAACATGTAGTATGTGCTTATAACACTGTTTACCAGATGTGAAACTTATCTAGGGGTGGCAATTTCATACCACACAAGAATGATATTATCATTGAGGGTCTGCAGCAGCATGGCTGAAGTCTCCTTGGATAGACAGGCAATACTGAGTGGCTGCATCAGGTTTGGACTGAGCTAAATAACATGTTCAGTGCTGTCAGTGGTCACAGTAGATCCTGTGAGACCTGCCATTGATGTTGCTTGGATATGATCATCAGTACTGCTAATCTAGTATGCTGATACGAGAGGTTCGGGAATGCCATGGAAAGTAGTCCACCATTAACTCCCCCAGGCGACATCACAATTTTCCTAGCATCACATCACACCAGTTGTGATTGACATATACCTGGTGGAGGTATTGAAGCCAGTGTTCCAAGATGTACATATGAGTCATAATCTTACAACTGTTGCAGCATATACACTACCTCAGATTTTAACTGAATGTGCAGATTATTCATATATTGTCATATTCCTCGAATGGCGTAGTGGTGCAGTGGTAGCATTGTCACCTCACAGCAAGAGGTTTTCCATTTCAATTCTCAGCTGGAGTGCCTTCTGTGTGGAGTCTGCATGTCCTCCCTGTGTTCGTGTGGGTTTTCTCTGGGTACTCTGGTTTCCTCCCACATTACAAAGACATGCATGTAGTATTTCTCCCCAGGCCTCTGCTGAAAATTGGCTTAGTTCCAAATTGGACTTTCCCGGTAAACAAATATTAAATATAAATATTATTTTGTTCAGTGGCACAACTGTATAGTGAACATGGTCACACACAGGATGCGGATTCCCAGTGTAAGTGTCATTGCATATTGCATTAAAAACCCAATGCATACCTAAGACCACCAACAACATGTGCAGTGTTTGTCTTTCTCAACTTCATTTTATTTTTATTTATTTAACATTTGTTGACCGGGAAAGTCCGACTAGGTTCCACAGATCCTGTTTTCAGCAGAGGCCCAGGGAGAAATGCTCCAGAAGCATGTCTTTAGAATGTGGAAGGAAACCGGCGTACCCGGAGGAAACCCATGCGAATGCAGGGAGAACATGCAAACTCCGCACAGAAGGCACCCCAGCTGAGAATCGAAGTGGAGAACCTCTTGCTGTGAGGCGACAGCATTAACCGCTGCACCACTCTGCCGCCCTGGTCATAGATCCATCAACATCAGTACAGCATCAGCCTTTGTCACTTAAGTGTCTCCATATACTCTTATTGTGATGTATAGCTGTCTTTGCCTCTGCCACTTGTCTATTATGGCAGTGGATTATGCCCACAAGTTGATTTGTATATACTATAGTATATTACAGATGCATCATTGCAAGACATAGCCCATGAAGATGCACCTCAAAGTATACTACTGTTCTGGCTTGTTAGCATCCCATAACTATAAATTATCTTACAGCACTCTTGTTATAGAAAGTACTCCCAAACCCAATCCAAGCACCTGTCACTCTTCCCTTATCAGTTTTCGATTTTCTTTTTCTTGTCTCTCCTAGCCTAAAAGAAGATCAGTTTTTCCTGATCCCCTCAGCTCCCAGAACTGAACCATGTCAGTCTGTCTTCATGTCGAGGGATCAAACATGTCCCTCCTAACCTCTCCTCCTCCATACAAACACAACATGCATTAAGCACTGCCTCATCACGGGACTGGAGGCTCCCAAGCCCTGAAAAAGGATGGGCATGACAGGACCAGACAACTACCACACACAAGACAGACTGAGCCACATAACATACACTCACAACCTCCAATCATACACAACAACACAACACAACCTGACATCAAACCTCTAAAAAAAAATACCATCACAACTCCAAAGCCACCAAAGCAGACCACTAAATACTGGACACACAACAGAACACCACACCAGCAACACATACACCACACAGTCAGGTGTCAAGCCCTTAAGGCCAAGAACAATGCCAGACACACACATAACACTTGTCATTGGTGTCTCCATAGTCAGACACTGCCAGCTCCTCACACCAGACTGAGAAAGGTCCAAGTAGCTGCCTGTCGGGTAGTAATCCGAAACACATAGCACACTGCCTGTCTCTGCTCAGCACTCAACGGTGCAGGTACATCTCTATCCCGCATAAGTGTTAGGCTGGTGCTGTGACCGCCTGGTGTTACATGCCTGAGACACAGACAGGAGCTCTCTGAGACATGCTAGAAGTTCAGAAGCCCAGGCCAGTAGCCCCTGACCAGGAGCAGTATGACCTGCCTTCACCAATACAGAGAGATAAGAGAGATAATTTTAACAAAATTGGCTTAACTCTACTCATCATTCAAAGGGGATCAATGTGTGTCTCTGTGATGACATGCTGACAACTGCCATGTGCTTCGCAAGGACGGTGTTGCACTTGTCACCCTGGATTCCAGATTTTGGCAACAGGCTAAATGCACCCATAGCAAGGTTTTTTTTCTCCAAACAACTAACCTAGAAACCAAAACAGAAAAAAAAAAAATGGTAAAAGTAAGGAGATGCAGTGCCCTCAACCTCAAGATGCACGCAGGCACTCGCATTCGGGGCCCTTCTGAGAACATCGATGTCTGTGCTGTGACAGAAACCTGGTTCAAGGCTTCTGAGAGCACCCAGCACAGCAAGGGTTTTAATTACGTCATGCCCCAATCACCGGACAATACCCCAAAGGGGGAGGGTCCAAACCAGGGAGGGTATCCATATTCATCAAAGATTGTCCACACATCGCATCATGCATCGGAAACCATCCAGGTGCAATTAACCATAGGCAAGACCTCAGCAATCACTGCTGTTTGTTTCAGCCCTTGCTTGCAACCACCCTCACAAACTCAGGAACTGAATATGAACTTATATGGCGGAAATGTAAATAACACCATCACATCATACTATCATACTACCAACTACCCTAATATAGACTGGGGCACTATAAGACTTCTCTTCCTACCAAAGCCCAAAACTCAGTTCCAAAAGTTCCTGGAATTCATGGCCAACATGGAACTGGTACAACTGGGAGAACAAGACAAGAGGATAATCATCTCATCATCATCATCATGGGAACACAGTTCCAATGTTCAACGTACCCCCTCACTGGGAGATCTGATCTAAACTACTCTTAATCCTGGAGTCCTCATCCCCGCCTCACCCGAAATGAATTGACTTTTTCAAACAGTCACCAAGGCCAACGAGAGGAGGTGAGCCATCCAGCCTACCTAGACCTAGACCTGCTAAGGCTTTGATACAATACTCCACGGGTAACATGAAAAACTCATCAACTTAAATGTAAACCCATACATTACAAGATGGACAGACACACCTGGTATGGTTGTCCTCCCTTTTTTATTGGGTACAGCAAATTTCAGCACAGCAGTGATGTATGTTACTCATGATGTTTGTTTACATACATAGGAACATCTCAATAACATGTGCACCACTTGTCACGTACACCTGCAACTAACTACAGCTCATAAGCTAATCTATAAGCCTTCTGGTTGTCCTGCACTCTCCTCTCTGTTCACTATGTATCACCCAAATAGACCTCTGCGATCAGTCAATGAAGTGCTCCTTAATGTAGCAAAACCTAACCTTTCTGCCTGTCAAATGCATTACCCATATGCTATAGCAAAGCTATGGAATGCTCTCCCTCCTTCAGTTAGGTCTACTAGCAACCCAGAATGCTTTAAGATTTTGCTGAAACAACACCTGTTCTCCCACTGGCTATGTGCATGAACCAGCACTGACCTTAAAAAAAAACAATATTCCTAGCCTTCCTACTTTTCCTCCCCATCTCAATTACAGCTCAAATTCCTCATATATACATTCAGTGCTTCCAACTTAGCAAGTGCAACATGTGCCACCCAGCCACATATAATCTACTATATCAGTTACATACGTATCTTCTATTTAATCTTGATGCCTATATAGCAATAGTTCTAAGGCTGTCCCTCACTCTCAGAATCTTTAATCTGCTGCTCTCCATCTTTCCCTCTCTACTGCAGAGCTGCAGTACTGTATTGTTCACACATTCACTATTATCCCATGTCATCAATTGTATTCTTGTTTGGCTTGCATACTTAAAATCAAACATCTGTATAACTAGTATTATCTGTTTTATTGTATCTCCTATTCTGTAATGTAATGTTCTGTCCCATCACTGTTTGATTTCTGTATTTTGATTCTGTAGCTTTATCATATTTGTTTTTGGAGCTTTTCCCTACTACTGAAAATAGGCTCACCCTGGCCTAGTAGACCTCGCAGTAAATAAATACGAATAAATAAATATGTATCTCCATATATTGTTGGTTTGCACTGTAGTTGCCATGTACCTATGCCTACAGTCATGACTGTTGAGCATTCCCACATATTGATGTTAGAGTACCTTATCATTTTACAAGACCTACAGTGCCACTGATGATATACTTCCCAAACAAGGATGACATAGATGGTAAGACATTTTGTATGTTTATTACATGTCATTATTGATTATTACATCTGTGTACTTTCTGACTACTGTATTCTTCCTCACCTGCCTCGGTCAACAGCAAAATTCACAGCAGGCTCTGCCAAACAGTATGTGTCCATATTATCCTGTGTGTCTTATACCTCTGCTGAAATGCATCATGATTACTGTTATTTGATTATTGATGATGTATTGGGCCAAATGTCATAAAGTTTGCGAAAGGTGTTTACAAACAGTACAGCACCCCGAAGGAAGACTTCGGAGCACCAGCTACAGAAGTGATTTCAGAACTTAGATATTCAGTGTAGGATAATTACTGATTCTGTGTATGCCTGTCAGATTCCAAAACACATTAGGCATGTCCAACACAACTTAAGTGTGACAAACTGCAATGCCAACTTTGTTTCTGAAATCCTTGGTGTATGCTATACGGCCCACAAGGGATGTATTGAATATGGATTCTGGTGTTTTCTGTAACCATATTAAAAAAAAAGAAAACAAAAATGCAACCTGCAGTTAATAAACTGCAACAGGCTGCAGTGATTTAAGCCATAAATGAGATTGTGGTTGTGATCCCTAGAAGACAGCCAGCAAGAGTTAGAGCAAGGCTGCAACTAACCAAGTTGTCAGATCATCAAATAATTGACAGATGCTGGCTAGATAGACAGCTGTTGCAGGCTGTCTGCAATCTGTGTGCCTCACACATGTCTGTGCACACCCTGTGAGGAAACCTCACTCCCTCCCTTGAAACCAAAGTGTGGCTCAGCCTGGGTGTACTTGCACCTGGGACATTCCAAAGACACATGGGGTTTGCTGTGGGGGTGTCAAATACAGCTGCCAATCATATCTCGGAAAAAACTCCTGGCATCCATGTGCGGCAATGTGGATGAGAACATCCACTTTCCATCCACCCCATGGAGTGGAAAAATGTAATGCACCAGTTTTACAGACATGCAAACATCCCCCATGTACTCGGTGCAATAGATTGCACACACATACTGAACAAGACACAAGTACAGTATATCGACAGAAAGGGCTAGCCATCTCTGAACCTCCAAGTTCTGTGTGCAGTCGATAGCAGCATAGCAAGCACCATGGCCACACACTCTGGAAATGTCCATGATACTGCCACTTGGAGGGAAAGGAAACTGCAGACTACATTCCAGCAAGGTGAAATACCTGAGGGACTGAACTGTGTGAGTACAAGAACACAGCTAGGATGTAAGCTAAAGATATCCCTCCCAACAATATCCATACTGACCTAATGTGTGTTTCCTCCCAAACAACAGGTGACTGTGGTTATCCACTGGAACCGTGACTAATGGCCCCATAGTGTTAACCATCCAAACCTGCCAAGGAGACCTACAATAGAGCACACGCTACAACCAGAAGCACCATAGAACATGTGTTTATTGCATTGAAGGTTAGATTCAGATGTTTGGATACATCTTAATACACCTGAGAAGGCAGCATAGATGACCACAGTGTGTGCCATGCTGACTAGAGCACATGGGGTCTGCCATCTGCAGGCATGGGTGAACTAACCCAAGAACCCCAGATGTCTGAAAATGAGATCCCACAGGTATCAGAGGAGGAGCAGGAGGACACAGGGGGCAGAAGACACAGTTGTAGGCAATGTAGTGTGTGACCACAAGTACAGGCCCAGCCAACATGGCAATATCTGACCCACAACTCTGAGTCACGACAAGCCACACATACATGAGTACACAGATTAAAACTGATGTTCAGGTGTTGTCCCACCACAGCAGCATTCATACAAACTGAGATTGTTGTATCAGTGTATTACACACAATAAGGGACACACATCTGTGCGGCACATTCCTATTTCTCCACTTTAATAAGCTGCATGCAGGTAAACAATGTAGGACATAATACAGAACTGTTACTATCACAGGCAAAACATATTACTATACAGTATGGATAAAGTAATGTAATAAATAGAGTCATCTATGGTTAGTAGAACTGTCAGACTCACATGGCATCAGACATGTCCACACACACAGACAGATGATATTGTCAGCATCCTGCACAACAGTCATCATTGCCACGGGGTGAGTATGAGAGTAAAGGACAGAGTGGATCAACTGTCTATGTTGTTCTAAAGTAGTTTAGAGTGCCCCAACTGATGGCTCACACTGTGGTTTGATCTGCCCCTACCAGAGAGGAGATTGAGGGGTTGACACCACCATGTGGCGACCAAAGAGCATGTGTGTGACTTGAGTGTCTGGTCATAACTGCTGGGCCTGTAGAAGAAAGCCCAGCAGTGGAAGTGAGTGCACACTGGATTATAAATACAGATGCTTGACTGGTAAGGTTGGTTCTGATGGAAGGGGGCCTGCCTCTTCTATGTGGTAGTTGGCTAAACACAGTCAGGCCATGTATAATCCTGCTTGTACTACAGGGGGGGGGTCTATATTAGATCAGCAAAATTACATTACAGCAAATGCCGTTTCGCCGACACATGTAGACCAAAGTCCCAAAATAGTGAAGGCTCAGGTCAGCGATTTTTTTCCAGGGAAAAAAATGCTTGGCCTGAGCTGTGACATTGCCTTTTACCCCACTGTAGTGCGATCTTGGAGTTGGTATATTTAGTTAGGGGGGTGTGGGGGTACAGCCCCCCACATTCAAAGGTGTGTCAGGTGAAGCCCTCCATTTTGTTATGTTTGAAGTGGTGTGTATGTGTTTTTAGTGCAAGTGATTTGTTTCCCAGGGAAAGAACTCTGTCTTTTGCATGTTCGCAGTTTAGTGAGGTCACTGATTATGTGTCAATGAAGAGGCGTTCGATGGAACGCCTCTTCGAGTATTTTATATAGACCCTACTATGGTACTGCTGTAGTACTGTAGACACCAGGGATTCTATTGACTGTTCTACAGATAACATGCTTTCATTCTGAGCAGAAAGTGATGACATCACCTCACTGAGTCTGCACTCCTGTCCTTCATGCAGCACAGCCAGCTGATGTGCAGCACAATCTGTGGCACAGGCAAATGCATGGATGTCAAATCCATGACATTGCTGGGAATGTTCATTTGTCTGTAGGAACAAGAAAATACCCTCGAACACCTGATCATGCATGCCACTTGCATGCCCATGTCTACTGCGATGGCTAGTATCAACATCAGCAGCAGTGTCAACTTGGGTCTGTTGTTCACAGGCCTCATCCTGTCCCCATCTGATGTCCCCTCATTGTCAGTATGGCTGGTCAAGTTTCCCTTCACATCTGAGGCTGCAGCCACATCCACATGTTTATCACCATCTTACAGGACTGTATCAATATGTCACTAACTTCTTCAAGCATTTTGGGTTTCTAATACCATGACTGTAATGTACCCCATTCATAAGTCTATGTATGACTAAAGTTTGTGAAATTAATATTGTTTCAGTCTTTGATGTTAGCCAAAAGTGCTCTTTGCAGCACCTGCAATGTGCCCAGAGTCAATTCCTTCTGCAATTCATATGGAGTTACAGGTATTGGTTGCATATCTAAATAAGACTGTAAATTCCTTTTTTATAAGACCCATTGCTCCTTCTACTATTGGAACTGTCTGGGTATCCTTCTTCCACATTGTTCTCAGTTCTGTCTGCAAATCCTGGTACTTGTGTGTGCAGTACATCATTATTCTTGTTATACGTGTGTGTTAACCAGTGTACTTTGCTAAAATCCATGTGAAAACATGATATATATTTTTAAGATATAGTGTCAGAGTTTTGCAAATATTCTTACATGTCATTGGTGTATGTAAGTGTACTGACATTGTTTTTAAGTATGTTCCATTTAGGTCACCGACAGCCATATATATATATATATATATATATATATATATATATATATATATATATATATACATATCTACACCTGTGTGTTGCTTTGATATGGCATATGTGTGTGACAGATATGCATTCCATTATACATTTGTGGTGTGTACACCTACTTGTATATTTAGCAGACATTTTGCTGCTGCAGTACTGCTGTTTGACACTGTGCTTGCTTGCTTTTGCCTTTCACATGTGTGGTTAGAGGTATGTTTCTCTCCTCTGCTAGAGTTATCTAACATTCTTATATCTGCATGACCTCATCTGTGATGTTGCATAGTTTACACTTGCACTACTGACAGACTTCTTGGATATATGTTTCTTATCCAATGTGTACTGTGATTCTTATTTATTACCATTCAGCACACATCTACCATTGTTCATACACATCCAGGTATGGCTGACACACAGTTTACAACATGTAACGTGATAGTGCATACATAGATATGTTTTCTACCATGGCTAATATGCATCCCCACCCTTTTTTCCAACTTTTCATTGTCCATTTTGTGCAGTGTGCCATCTGTGTAACTTATCTGTCATTACTGTTTTTTGTCAATCTTTGTCTGTCATGAGCTGCAATAGCTGTTGTATGGGTATACCTCATGTGTTTGCCTTCCCTTCCTCTTTTCCTATCTTTAACTTCCCTTCTAGTCTTAAAAAAAATAAAAAATGGGGCCCATTCCCACAAAAAACAAACGAACAAACAAACAAACAAACAAAAAATGCCTATGTCCCTCAGACTTTTCCTCTGATTTTCCTGTTCTGTCATCCATCCTGTGTGTACCTCTTCTTCATCTTCACCCCTCATCTGCTTCTTTATCTCCCACTTTCTTTGTACTTATTTAGCTATGGCCAATCATGACTTAAAGGAGCTTGCTAGATGCTGCTTTGCTGCTGAGCTAGGAAATGTGTCTGCATTCTCTGTGCCCCATGTCAATTCTCCCCCCACCCTTTGCCCCCTGATCTTCCTCTGACAGCTGTGGAATGTTATCTTCAGGCATCTGGGTTTTTTGGGACAGATGACCCACACCCACAGCTAGCAAGCCATCGTGTTTTGCTGTTAATGTGTTGTGTAGCATGGCACATATAGAAATCATCTGTACTGCCTTTTCAGGTGTGTATTGCATTGCACCCACAGATGTTTCCAGGCATCTGAGTTTGGATTTCAGCATGTCAAGCACATGCCCAACAATGTTTCTTGTTGAATTGTGCACTCTGCTGCATGCATCCTCTGAAGGGTTTGATGGGCCTCTATGTAGTGTCATTACCCGAGGCTCTTGTGGGTAAGTGCATGGAAAGGGGATTGTATATTCATTCACATCATGCAAAATGCTGGATTCTGTTTATAGCATAGTTGTGTTCCTGTACTTACCAAGTAGTAGTCCATTTGATGTTTCACCATTTGGAACGAGGTCTTCAGACCACTTTCTCACCATATTATGACATTGTCTACGCTCACAGGGTGTGTCACTATTATGTTTGGTATGATGCCATCTGCTGTGCACACCATCTGGCATTTAAGTGATAGCCAGCCCTTTCTATTTATGTAGAGTTCTGCTTCGGGTATTGCATGGGGTGTTTATAGGGATGTGAGTGCAGCATATTGCAATGTGTGCATGAGGAAATTGACAATGGCATAGAAATGGTGCATGACATTCCTGCACTCTGTGACTCACTTCAAACATCACCTATGGCATTGGGGTCCTTCAAACATGTCATATTTATGTTGTAAATGAGGTTGAAGTCTTTAGGATGGAAAGTGAATACACATATCCACATTGATGCACATTGTTGCCAGAAACTTGGAGAGGATGCCGTTGGCAGCTGTCTGTGGCACTCCTACTGCATTTCCCATATGCAATTGGAATGTCCCTGATGCCAACATGCTTAGGTTCTGGCATACTTTGGTTTCGACAGGCATGGGGATACCTTACAAGGTATGTGCATACATGTGCTACACACAGCCTGTATCTGCTCTCTCTCTCTCTCTAATCACTACTTGTTGATTTTTTATTTCATCAGAGGGCTGGTGTAGATGTACCCTGGCATGACATTAGCTGACCTTCTTCTAGGACACATTGCCAGATATTCCTCAATGGCTAGCTGTACTCAATCCTGCAGTAATGCAGTACAAATCGGTTGCATTTTTTTTTTTGTAATAATGCAGATTCCGTAGGATTCCAACTGAAAGAGCTTTCTCTCATGGCAATAAAAGAAGCCTACATTGAATAAAGTCATCAGAGCACTTTGTTGCATTTAAGTTGTGCTGGGCACGCTTCCTGTGTTTTAGAATCTGGTTCGTGTGCGCATTGTCCATACTTATCCTCTGCTGCATAAATAATTCCTATGGCTTCCTTATGCATATGTTTTGGAATTGCATCCACCATTCATCTCCTGAAGCTGTCCTTCAGCATGCTGTTCTTTCCACAACATTCTTTTGGAGTCTGGCCCTTGAAAACTAAAAGCAAGTTTAATATGAACTGAAATAAAAATCAGTCAAAACAAATGCTCATCTGTATAAAGAGTTTAGGTCTTTTGTTGATCTGACATCAGGGGTGAGGATAAGAATTTAGCAGTGCTGAGTGAGAAACTATCAGACAAAGCTGTTATAAGAATGTGAGGAGACAGGATCATTTGTTTTTCAAAATGCAATTGGCAAACTAATGCGAAAAAAACAGGTGACATCTAACTAATATGAATATGTCTCATAAAGTCAGCATGAGGCCAACAGGCTTTGTCCCAAGATGCTTCTTAAAGTCTTAATTATCCACATAAATATCCAAAGAGTACTTTAAAGGTGCTCCAACAGACAGTTGTAGAGATGATTGTAAGACCAGAATATCCAACTGAACTGTCAGACCATCATCAGACCATCATCTTCACAGGACAGCATTATCACTATTTATCAAACCCATGACAGGATTTGTTTCCTTAAAGATTTTATTAATTTTATTTACTTGTTAATCAGGTAAGTTGATTGTACATGACCCCCTTTGCACCATGATTAAGGGCCAAAAGGCACAAAGGTTGCACAGATTATATTATTTACAACAGATAATTCTGAAATGAGACATTTGAGTGCAAAATACAGAATTATGGTGTGATATAATGCAAAACAGATCAGTCGTCACAAAGTTATAAACAACAGTACAGATCCACGCAACACCGAATTAATATTAAAGTGCCTTACAGAATAAAAAGGTGAAATACTACAAGAAGCACCATGTAGCTGTTCTTTGTTGTATAGATTTAAGAACTTCAAATAGCCAGAAATTTTTTGTAACATTTAAATTGATGCAAAATACTAAATGTAGCAAAGCTTTAAAGTAGATTGAATAAGCCAAGGGTACTGATCGGATTAATTTTCTCTAAGTCTTTTGGGTTTCTAGTACCATGACTGGAATAGAACCCATTCCTAAATCAAGTTATGATTCAAGTTCATGAAATTAATATTGTTTCAGTTTTCGATGTTAGCTAAAAGTGCTCTTTGCAGCACCCGCAATTTGCCCAGAACTGGCAACTTCTGCAATTCATACGGAATTGCATGTATTGGTAACATATCTAAATACAACTGTAAATTATTTTTTATGATACCTATTGCTCCTACTACTATTAGAACTGTCCTGTATCTTTATTCTACATGCTTTCATTTCTGCCTGCAAATCCTGGTATTTTATTACTTTGGGTCATAAATGTACATAGACATTATAATTACTGGGTGTAGCAATTTCAGTGATCAATGTTACTTTTGCCTTCTTTTCATGGACTACTATATCTGTTTTTTGCCCATCTATTTCCTGAACTGTTGTTAATGGGTTGATCCCATGAGGAAGATAAACTGTTTCTGAAAGATTATTCCCTCTCTTTCTAGGACAAAATTACATCCTTTCATGTTGAGGTCCCGTTGATTTTCATCTTAATGCAGAATGATGTGTTGCCATTTCTACTTTATGTCAAGGGTGGCTGTAAGAGTTTGTGGGTAAGACAGGAAAAAAAAAAACAGAGCATCACACACAATGACAGACAAATAGGTTTATGTAAGAAGAGATAATGATATTTATAGGATTATAGGACCATACGATGTTACTAGGCTAATGAACCAGGGGGCCTTTTCAAGCCTAGCCATGCTCCCCAAGTGTATCTGGCATATATTGGTACCATTTATATAGTTTTGGTATGGGAGGTCCAGCATTTACAGGCTGGCTCTGTCTATTAGTGTCATGGGTGCCAGACCAGGGGTAAATTTTCTATTGTCTGTTTGAATTGGGCTAAGGATGAACTCTGGTTAACATGGACTGAAAGCTTGTTCCAAAGAAGGGCAGCCTGAAATGCATACATGTCCTTCTAACATTTCTTATTTATGTTGTAGATGAGCTTCAAGTCCCTAGACTGGGTATTTCTGATGATATTTATTTTGGAAATGTACAAAAGTGCCATCAGAGTGGGATCAGAGAATGTCTTGGAGGCCAAGCATAGATCTCCACTCAGTAGTTTCTAGGAAACTGATTACAGGGAAAGGACGTTGACGCAGTTTGTATAATACATGTTGCTAAAGCCCAGTATTCTCTTTGTATGGAACCTCTGTGGATGTTCCAGTAATTGCATTTGCTTGTCCAGGCACATCCAGAAAGAGGCATTGTACTCAATGATTGATCTAGTGGAGGAAGAATACAACAGATCAATGGCATCCTCAGACCTAGATGCCTTGCTTCTAATTTGTGCAGCAAGGAAGGATTTCCTTACTACTACTGAAGGTCTATATCACTTGATTGAAAAACCTAATTGTGGAATAACTATTCGGTGAACCCACATTGTCGAAACCTCCCTTCATCGAACTCCAGTTTCATCAAACTATTTCACAAGGAAAAGCCACAGTTGGCCATCATAGGGAATTTGCCCTCTTCTCCACTGTATTGTGATCTCTGAGTTGGTATATTTAGTTAGGGGGACATGGGGGGTATAGCCCTCCACTTGGGTGGGTTTTACATTTTTAGAGTTTAGTGATGGGCGATAGGTTGGACGACGGTGCCTTCTCCCTGTGAAAATGTTCGATGAAATGGCAATTCGATGAAGAGAGGTTTTGACAATTTGTGTTCGACAAATAGTTATTCAACAAATAGAGGTTTTGCCAAAATGATATAGACCTGCCATTGACACATGGTGGTCAAAGGCAGGCTACTATCCACATGTATACCCAGATCTCTGGCTGCTGGGTCAACTTTTAGGGTTATATTGTCAGTGTGATAATTCTCCATGCTGGCTGACTTACCAAAGGATACAATAATGTATTTCTTTGTATTGAGTTTGAGACCATGGCTCTGGCACCAGTTTTTTGTCTGTGCCGGGCCTTCATGGGAGGTATTTGTGTCCTTATGGGAATCAATTACTGTTCCCATCTTACAATCATCTGCAAACCTGACCAGCCAGTGGCCCTTTATATTTACCTTGACTTCAGAGAAGAAGATGTCAAAAAGGAGTGGACCCAGTGCTGAGCACTGTGGGACTTTGGCAGTGCCTGGTCTCCTTGTGCAGGTAGGCTCCCCTACCCTGACTTTTTGGGTGTTTTGTGTGAGGCAGCTGGCTATCCAGTGGGTAACACAGGGATATACATATACCTAATTTAATGAGTTTGCATACTATGGTATTGTGTTAAAAGCTTTGGCCAAGTCAAGAGTTTTGTCCTCATCCATTGCTTTAGTGACCTTCTCGAAGTCCACCAGATTGAGTAGATATGACCTTCCTTTGATGTAACCCAACTGGGCTGGGTACAGTGTCTGGAGGCTTACTATGTTATTGTTTATCATTTCCATGATAATTCTTTTCATGGCCTTGCATAAGAGACTTATCAAAGTTATGGGTCTGTAGTTTCCTGGTTCAGTAGATAGTCCTCTGTCTATGCAGAGGAATAACTGTTGAAATCCTCTATTCAGTTGTTATAAAACCTATCTGAAGGCTACAGTTTAAAACTGATTCAAGTGGGCCGAATATGTTGTATTTCATGCTACTTAAGAGGCATCATGGGATATTATCAATGCCTATAGCAGCAGTATTCTTGGCCTTAGAAAGTGCATTGATGACTTGTTCCTTGGTGATAATTGTGGGAATTTTGCTTCAGGGTATTGTCTGTGGGGTAAAATTGGAGCTAAATTTGTCAGCCAGTAGGTTTACTGTATCTATTGGCTCTGTATAGATGGTTCCATTTTCAATTACTTTGGCACATTGTTGTGTACCTCATCAGAGGTTTTGAACATAGCTAAATAAAGCCTTGTGAATGTACTTTGGCTTTGAGGCTATTCTTACTTAAAACTTCACTTTGGTAGACTTGATAGCATCCCTTAGCTGCTTGCTTAGACTGATGAGAGTTTTCTTGCCTTGCTGGGCCTTGGACTTCCTAATGTTGGACATTTTTATCTGTTTGTTATACAACCTATTAATGTTGTAATTACACCAGGGTGGCTTATTTCTTGAGTTTGTCCTGTATTTAGTTCTGGTAGGTATGGTCATCTGTTGCAACTATGCACATGATTATACAGTGACTCTGTGAACAACTTTGCATAGGTAGAAGTGTTTTCTGGGTTTGGGAGGGGTGCTGAAATATAGCTAGGGTACCACTAAGTAGCAGAATGTTTACCTTAGAATAATTCTTAAGAGAGCCAGCTTTTATTTTTATTTCAAAGACTACATCTTTATGATCGGACCTGACAAATGAGAACATTACATTGGGGATGGAGCACTGATCCCTCGTGTTAGTGAGGACTAAATCAAGAATGTTAGCTACCTTGGTAGGTGTATGGACTAGCTCATCTAGAGTGCTGGTGTTTACAAAGTCCAGGAACATCTGGGCCTGCATATTCGGGGACATGTATGGATTCTAGTTTACAGTGGGGTAGTTAAAGTCTAACTTGAATGTGGTATTGGGTTGAATGATGAGTAACTCCATTATGTTTAGGCAAGTGTTATAGATCTCCAGAGTCATAGAAGGGGATCTATAGCCTGCAAGGATATGGTATGAGAGTTTGCTCCTGGTAAGCTGCATGTGAAGTAGCTCAAGTGAGTCATACTGTTTGACCAATCTTCAGGTGTGATTGTTTTTGATGTAGATTGAAAAACCTCCGCCCTTTGTTTTTTCCTGTGCAGCAGCTAGTCTAAATGCATGCAAGGCATTGTAGCTCCACACTACAGGGATGTTCTCTGCTTTAATCAAGGTCTCAGTAACTACACAGACATCTACACTCTGCAGGGTGAGTAGAGCTTGCAGGGAATGGAGCTTCTTGTTTAGACTGATGTTGAGCAGTAGTGTCTTTAGATTATCATGATTTGCTTTAATTATGTTGAAAGGGGTGTCAGGTTGTAACTGCCTCAGAAAGGCAGTATTGGATTGGATAAGGTTCTAGTCAATATTCAAAAGCCTTGAAGTGACAGATGCAGGCCATCCATGGCAAAGCAAAGTAGTTTTTCAAGCATGTTCTCCCAGGCCAACAAATATAACAAATATTATTCAAAAGCCTTGAGGTGACAGATGCAGGCCATCCATGGCAAAGCAAAGTAGTTTTTCAAGCATGTTCTCCCAGGCCAACAAATATAACAAATATTATCCCCCTTGGAATGACATAAAAAGCTTAGCCAATTGTTAAAGTCAATCGTCTTCTGTTTACATTGTGACATCATCCTTGGAGAAGGCAGGTTGCTGCTCAGTGCTAGGCTCATACTTGCCTGGGAGACACAGTCTGAGAACTCTAGCTGGTTTCCCATCATATAGTCTGGGAAGGTACATTTCAAGTTATTTACACCCACATGGATTATGACTGAGTCATACCATTGCTTGTGGTTCAGAGACCAGAGTGCATGCATGATCTGGCAGATCCTGGTCCCAGATAAGCAACTGACCATGACCCTCTCCTTATTCATCCTAATAAGTGAGACATAGGTGTGTCTCACAATGGAGTCTGCTATGACCAAAACATTGAGTTGTGTGGTGGTTTGCCTTATGGCCTCAGAAGTTGAGAGACTATCATATGCAGTTATGTGTCTTGATGGGTGATGTCTCAGTAGAATACTAGTGTGGTTGCTGAGGACACCATCTGGGAGGCCTTTGAAGTTTAGGTAGGTTACATTTAAGAGCCTCAGCATATGTACATCTATGTGTCTGGTTCATAGTATGTGTATTGGCTGCAGTGCATGCATTATTGACGTTTGGTGTTAGTGTCTATATGTGAGAGCCTTACCTCCAGAGACATTGTGTAATTACATCTCTCACATAGCATGTCAGTCTGCTTAAGAATTAGATGGTTATCAGTACACTTGAGACAATTGCTAGATTGTCTAAGGATGCCCCTATCCACAAAGCTAGGTACAGAGAGAGAGTGAAGGGAAGTGTATATCCATCATTATAGATTCTAGTAACCTGATTTACAAGGAGGTTGTACAAGAGGGAGTTTACAACTGACTAAATTAGGAGCTGTTAGAGTAGTTACAAAAGTTTGGGATTAATCTAAAACAACATTCATTGAGGGGGGTCAGTGTGCAAATTAGCTGTTCTTCAAGCAGTTAAATACAGTGGAGTGTTATAGGGGAAACTTAAGTTCTAGATGTTTACACCTATACAGAGTACTCAAGCTTTACCCAAACATAATGTTAGTACAGAGGATCAAAATAACCATTAAGAGAATTAAATGAACACTGGCTTGTCACAAAAAGTACAACTGAAGATTTCTTAAGCGATTCACTGTGTAGAATTAGATCAGGTTACTCTCCGCTGCCAACAAAGAGCAGCACTAACCCTTACTGAATCACAAAATAGGCTTGCAGTACAAGAACTAAACAATGTACACACAAAACCTGTCTGAAGGTACAGTAAGTACTCAACAGTAGTCTAAGCAGCAGACACAGAGAGAAGCAGGAGTGCAAAAATATAGTTTTAAACGTGGTAAAAATAAAGTACTATAATATGATTTAGAGTGTACAAACGTAACAAATAATGCTCAACAGTAACCACAGCCCTTTTGTTCCACTTGAAATAGTATAAAAGGAAATATACATGTAAATCTTATCTATGACACTTTGGACTGTGCTAATATTGTGAGAGGAGTGCATTGCATGTCTGTAATAGAAAGGACATGCTGTAACTTTGTAACTAGAAGGTCTAATTTATGTAGCTCTTGCAGTGAGAGAAAGGAGGTTTGTAAGTCTACAGCAAACTCCAAGCTCTTCTCATGCCATATCTTTACAAAAACCCATACTAGTTTTAAAGGAAAGAGTTGGATTGGTGAGGTGCCTTAGTAGGTGTATTTTGTGAACAAGTTTTTAACATTTTTAACTGGGTAAGATGAGTGCGTCTGCTTCCATTACTTTTGGAGCTTTCAGAAGATGATTTTTTATGGTTTATGACTATTTGTGGATCTGTAGTCACAGAAAAAGACAAGTTAAAATCCATTTGCATTTTTTTCTGCAGATTGGTTAAAGAGTTGCATCACTGAAAATGATAGTATCTTCCTCATACACCTGGATGTTCAGGTCTGGAAGTGCACAGACTACATAATTTATAATAAGAACAAGTTCAAACTCTGAGGTGTACCATCCAAGAGAGAGACTATGCATTTGAACAGCACGACAAACATATAATATTACATTCGGTACTTAGCAAACCACAGAAACGCTCCTTCTCCTTTTTTTTTCCAAGCTTGAAGATAACCCTTGCATGGGTAGCAAAGACAGAATCATTGGGGAGGTCTTGAAAATATCACCAGACAGCATGCCTACATCCATATTGGTATGAATGGCATATGCTACATTGTAGATAGCTGAAATTATATTAAAACCTTTCCTAAAACCATGCCGATGATAGCTAAACTGTGTTTATTTACGTATTATTACTTTTTTTTGGTTACTTAGTTAGTAGTGAAAGTATGGCAGAGAGCCAACAGCTGTTTGCCTCTTTTGTTGTTCAAATTTTAGATGATAGAAATATTAGGACGTCTTTGGGCAAAGGGGGTGATTCTTGTACTGAGGCAGGGATTAAAGATGTGGGCAAACAGGCTGGCATTAATGGATAAGAATATAATATTGAAAATATTCAAACATCCATTCGATTCGTCACATCCTCTCCCTTTAGCACAGTCCAAAGTGTCATAGATAAGATTTACATGTATATTTCCTTTTATACTATTTCAAGTGGAACAAAAGGGCTGTGGTTACTGTTGAGCATTATTTGTTACGTTTGTACACTCTAAACCATCTTCTACAGAATAATCTACTAGCCAACTGCCAACATGGCTTTAGACCATTCCATAGCACTACTACTGCTCTTCTCTCCTTCACTGACTCTATAAACAAAAATCGTAACAATAACTCCTTTTCCTCTGCACTATTCATAGACCTGTCAAAAGCCTTTGATATGGTTAATCATACTCTTCTTCTAGAGAAACTAAAGTACCTTTCTCTGGATCCTCTAGCATTACAATGGTTCAAATGTTATCTTCAAAACAGACAGCAAGCTGTACTCTGGGAAAACAATCTGTCTTCCTTACTTCCTGTAAATACTGGAGTCCCTCAAGGCTCTATCTTAGGTCCCCTACTTTTTTCCATATTTATTAATGACCTCCACATGAACATACCCCAAGCCTCCTGCATTCAATATGCAGATGACTCTACCTTAATCTGCACTGCTAAAAACATATCCTCCCTCCAGTCCCTCACCCAAACTGCTTTCCAAAATGTTGAAAACTGGTTCGTGCAACACCACCTTCTCCTCAATCCTAAAAAAACAAAACTACTGCTTTTTACTCCAACTCATAAGTCACCCACTCCAATCTTCACTATAACCTCTAACAATGCTACTAACATTGCACCAGAAACTACCACCCGCCTACTAGGTGTCACAATTGATAATCATCTTAACTATGACAACCATATTAACTCCACCATAAAGTCGGTCAACAAAAAACTTGGTACTCTCTATAGAATTAAACCCTTCCTTACCCCTCAGCCAGAAAAACTATTGCCCAAACCCACCTGATTTCCACCCTTTTCTATGCCTCTGCTATATTTACTAACCTATCTAAAAATAACATCTCCAAACTTTCTACCTGCTACAATAGCATAGCTAGATTCGTCACATCCTCTCCCTTTAAAACTCACCACTGCCTTAACCTTAAACAACTAGGATGGCTAGAAATACAGAACCATTTACTCTATCAACAGTTACTGATCTCCCAAAAGATCCTATACCACCCCAATGACACCCCATCCTCACTAATCTGATTTCTCCATATAAAAATCTGGCTACACTACGTTCAGCAAATAAACTCCTTGTTGCCTCAATTAAATCTAACAACAAAGCTGGTGATTCACTTTTCTCAAACACTATAGGAAAAAACTGGAATCAGCTCCCTCCTGAACTATCTACCCTAGCATCCACTTCTCAATTCAAAAAACATTAAAGAACATCTGAAAACTCAGTGGCTCTGTCCTTGTGCTAACCCTGACAAACTTTTATTTCCCTCCAGCTTATACCCTTCCCCCCTCCCCATCTTTTCCCTCCAAATCTAGTTACTTCTCTTTTGCTTTCCTCTTAGTAATACAATTTAATTTAAGGACTTTACTCTTTCTACTCCATACCCTTTTTGTTTCTTATATACTTGCTTATTTATATTTAGTTTAAATTTTAGCATAATGACTATAGTCTTCATTTTTATAACTATATTTCCTTTTTTTGTTTATTTGACTTAGTTATACATTTTTAAATGGTGTTTTTGTTTTTGCTTGGAGCTTTTCTCCCCGGGCCTCTACTGAAAATGGACATATATCCAGCTAGACTAGCCCGGTCAACAAATGTAAAATAAAATAAATAAATGAAAATAATAAGGAAGGAAAATTGAAAAATGTATTGGCTTTATTTGCAGTTAGAAAATATTTAATGATTACTTTGTTGAAAAAGAACGTGGGCTTATACAGGAAGCTGGTATGATTTATGGGGGTGTTAGGGCCTTAGGCAGTGAACTGGCATTGCGTATTTGTTCATTCAGTGGTTGGCAGGCCTGGGAGAGGTCTTCCTAAGTGAGATTAAAATTATATTTGTTATTTACATATTTAGCAATATCTCTAGTAATTTCAGGAAGAATTGGGAATGATCAATCTTCTTCTTCTTTCAGCTTTTCCCAGTTAGGGGTCGCCACAGAGGATCACCTGTCTACTCATGATTGGCAGTGGAGTTTTACGGTATTCAGTTGCCAGAACGGTGCCCAACCTTCCATGGAAGGCACACACACGCATGCACTCATGCCTAAGGCCAATTTCAAATATCCAGTCCACCTACAGTATGTCTTTGGGATGTGGGAGGAAACTGGAGCACTCAGAGGAAACCCATGCAACCACAGGGAGGACATGCAGACTCCACACATAAGGCACTCCAGCCGAGGATCGAACTGGAGAAGCTCTTGCTGTGAGGTGAATTGGGAATGATCAAGAAACATTTTTTTCCCTGTGGTAGATAGCCTTGGTAGTACTATTTGTTATTCTGACATCTCCTTTAATGGAGGTAAATTCTTGGTAGTGAAAAGGGTCAGCAGATAGTCTCCATTTTTTTTGCTAAGATTTCAGTATAGTACTTAGCCATGGGCATGTCTAAGGGGAGTCATTTTTCTTGGACTCTAATCAGTATGTGAAAGAATACACGTGGTTCAGTAAACATGCTAGTATCTCAAACTATAGGGTCCCAGTTTAGTAAATACATTTCCAGCAGTAGAGCAATTTCCATAATTTCTAGTAAAGATCTCACTTTGACTAACATTTAAGGGACATTTTGGAATTTAAGTTGCCATTATATTATAATTGTGCAAAGCTCAGTCAGGCAGTTTGCTAGTAGTTTAACCTTGCAGCATCTTTGGATTCTGTTGGTGATGATCAACTCTAGATTTTTTTTGGTCTGGGTCTAGCAATGAGCAGTCTAAAAAATGAGCTCTCTGATCCAAAAATGTATCAAGTCCTGCCAGGCAATTCATCCTGTTGATCCCAGCACTTACCATTGTCTCAGCAACTTGACAAGCATTTTCTTGTAAATGTCACCAAAGACGCAGCCAAACAAAGCAAAAATCAGATGGAATACATTGTGGACAATGGAAACCTTAAATTGCCAGTTCCCCTAGTGGGATGCTTTGTTGCCCAGATTTGGGGATTTTGCCTTATTTTACTTGGCCAGATTTTTCTAAAAGCCTTACCGATGCTACCCTAGAGTTATTGGCAGTGGGCTTCTCAGCAGAATACCCTCCTCACTTTTTTTGGGTGACTTTAAATGTTTTCTGCATGCTAAGATGAAGTCATGGTCATATAGGTTGTCGGCACAGTGCAACATCAGGACATTTTGAGGAGTTAACTGCTATTAAAGACAAAATTTAGGTCATAATCAATAAGAAAACTGAAATAGTACTGGATAGGCTGAAACTCCATAACTATTAAGTCTCCCAATAGGTTTGCTCCCACCAGGCAAGAAAGCACAAGAGAAACCTATTTACCCACAATCTGCTGGGCCTGTCTAGGGGAGATAAAGGGATCCCTCCCATATCCATTCATCATATAACGGACAAGTTTCAGAAATACTATGGTAACAGTCAACTCAAAAGACTCCTTCATTATCATTACCTGCCCTAGCTGCAGACCAAGTGCAAAGCCTTAACTACCCCATCACCAGCCAAGAGATTGTTGTGATCATTAAAAAACTGAAGTCTAATAAGACCACTGGCAGTGTCGGTTTACCAGTGGAGGTACACAAACATCTTCCCTCCCAGTCTGTTAATCTCTTACTTGATGTGTGGTTGGCTGTGAGTTGTCGGCTGATGGTTCTCCTTCCTTGTGGCAATCTTTTATAGTTCCTTTATTAAAGCCAGGCAAAGATGCAACTATTCTTCCAACTACAGGCCATTTTCCTTGTTTAATGTGGATGGCAAAGTTTAAATGTGGGTTGGATGGCTAGACTAACACCAATTCTTCCATAATTAGTTTATCAGGATCAGACGGGTTTTGTGGAGGATTCAGCAGCTTGGCATCATATTTTGAGAACAGCACTATGGCTGAAAAAAAATACTTGCTTCACAATGTCCCACTGCTCTGTTATCTGTGGATGCCAAAAATATTTTGATAATGTTAAATCACATTATATGTTTGAAGTGCAAAATCTTTTTTTTTATGTTCCTCCTGAATTCATTGAGGGTATTTCAACCATAATACCAAAGTGCAGAAGTATGAATAATATCTTTTATGTCAAGACCTATTTGTGTTCTCAAGGGGAGTCAGACAAGCTTGTTCCCTAGTGCTGTCATTATTTATTTTAGCTCTAGAACCTTTAGTTCAAGTTCTACTTCAAAATGCGTCAACAACCTTTAGCATAAATTCAGGCATGAGTTTTCAGGGAGGGGAGGCACTCTTTGCTGAGGATTTACTGATTTTCATGTCAGCCTTCATCAAGACTTTTCTATTAGTTGGACTGTTTGAAATGGTTGGCAATAGTTGCTAAGTCTATACTTTTATCTACTAGGCCAGATCTGGGGCAAGGTCAACAATGTCAAAATTAATTTACATTGAATTCTACCCCTTTTAAATATTTGGGTATCATACTGGTTAGGACACCAGCTGAATCCCAGAATATCAAAATGCGAATTGTACAGCACCAACTGGATGGTCACTTATGGGAATAGCAGAAATTGGGAGTTCCCTTTCAGCTCAGAGTTTTACTGATTAATAGGGTTCTACTCCCTAAATTGCTCCACATCTACCAGAGCATGCCTATGACAATTCCATATAGGTCCCTGAGGAAATGGAACACTGCCTTACACAGGTTCTTATGCTCCCAGGCTTCAAAGAGGGGCACTCTAAGTGAGTATTATGCATAACAGTCAATGGGTGGTGTCCATCATCTTATCCTGTTGACAACCTACCAAATAGCCATTTTTCATTGATATAGTTATTTATATTTACTTGGACCTGTGCCAGCATGGGATGTATGTACAATAGAAAGCATTTACCAAAAGTTTCATCCTCTCCTTTCAGCCTTATAGACCTGTGAAAAAAATGTCAAACAGCTTCTGCTATATGGGTTTGTCACTGGGTACTAAGTAAATTCCCCTTCCCTGGGCAACTTTCAGTATGCAAACACGTTATACAGAGTTATATGTACAACCCTAGAGAAAACAGATCTCATGCATAGGACTGCACATTTGCTATTTCCTTAAGGTATGCAACCCCAGTTTCAAACCATTAATTGTATTTCCCTGGCAATTATGGTAGCACAAGCATCTCCAATTAAGCACACATCTATATTTTAATCAGGGCTAAAATCTATCATTGAGTTCATAGCTAGCTCTAAAGCTGGCTATGAAAACAGAATTGCAGCAGATCATAAAGACAACCACAAGACCTACTATAGTAATGTAAAGAATCTCCACGGCAACACCCAGATTTGCTCTGAGCTACTCCGCAATGGTACATCCTATACCAAGCCAACAGATATTGCCAATATACTGGCCAACAGATTCAGTGTCAACTCCCCCCTCAAAGGACCAATCACAATACCAGTAGATTGCCAGGCACCCAGTATTACTGCTGCCCAGGCTAAAACAGCACTGTCCAAGGCCAAGAATACAGATTCTATGGGACCTGACACTATCCCTGGCTGTGTTCTACATGTACTACACAGTGAACTGGCACCACACCTGTGTGCCCTGTTCAATCACAGCCTCACCTCAGACTTTGTTCCTACCGAATGGTGCACTGCTACAGTCATCCCTCTACGCAAAGGAGGAGCAACTACAGATCCTGGGAACTATCGCCTCATTAGCCTGACTAGTCTGATATGCAAAGCTATGGAATACGTCATCATGGACCTAATAAACAAGGATATATGGAATCTCCAAACTCTGGATCACACATAGTTTGGATTTCTGAAGGGTAGATCATGCCTGCTCAACCTGGTTGACTTCTTTGAGTCAGTCGCCAGAGCTGTGGATGAAGGCAAGGTGGTTCATACAGCCTACTTTGATCTGGCCAAGGCCTTTAATACCATTCCCCACTCAGGAATCATAGAAAAACTCACTAAGCTAGGCATCAACCTGTATATCATTAGGTGGGTTGCAAACTGGCTCACAGATAGAACCCACAGTGTGAAAATAGCTGACTCCAAGTCAGACTGCCGACCAGTCACGAGTGGAATCCCACAGGGTTCGGTCCTGGGTCCTTTCCTGCATGGTATCTACTTCTCTGAAGTCCAGGCCAACACAAAGGGTCTCTGGTTGACAAAGTTCGTAGATGATTGCAAGTTGGGAGCTATTATTAACTCCCCAAGTGATGCTGACATCCTGCAGAAAGGCCTCATTGAGACCAACGATTGGTGTCAGAACCATGGCCTTAAGCTCAATTCCAAAAAATGTGTCATCATCTCCTTTGGGAAAAACTTGGTTCCCATGAATTACCACATCGATGGTAGTCTGCTGAACACAGAAGACATTATAAGAGATCTGGGAACACAGGTTGACAGCAACCTCTCTTTTGACCACCACATTGCAACTGTAGTCAGAAAGTCCTTCTATGTGGCACATCTCATTACTAAGAGTTTTGCATCCAGGAAGAAAGAGGTCATTGTCTCCCTCTACTCTTCCCACATTAGGTCAATCATCGAGTACAATGCCCCATTTAGCATATACCTCACTAGACACCTGCAACAACTGGAGAGGCCGCAAATTACCACACAAAGATGATCCTAGGCCTTACACACCTGTCCTGTATGGACAGACTCAAAAAACTCCAACTATTCTCTGTCTTATATTGCCTACTTAGAGGTGATCTCTGCTTGACTTACAAAGCCATGTCTGACCCAGCTCTGTTAGAAATGCAACATCTAAAGTAATCCCAATCAATCCACACCACATGCTCCAGGTACCTCAACCTCATTACCACAATCAACAGAACATGCTGGAGTGACAGGTTCATAACCCAGAGACTGTACATGCTATGGAATAGACTTACCATACATGTTAAACAGAGCACCTCACTGGCCCTCTTCAAGAGAAATCTTGATGAGTGGATGGGAAATAGAAAATTCATCCCGAGATCACTCCAGTGGCTCTATTCTATAGAGGTACTAGGAACTAATGTCAGGTGGCACAATGCCAGGGTAATCCTATGGGCTAGGCTTGTAAAGGCTGGAGGGCCATTAGCCTAGTACACACCTATGAACCTACAAACCTATAAATATGGTGTATGATATATATCATGGCCAGATGCTGCACTGGTACCATCTTCAAACTATTCGTAAAATCTCGATGGACCAGCAGCAAGTATTAAAGCATCTAAGCTGCACTTTAGTGCAATTATTAACTGATGGTTACACACATCCCCTGTCGAATAAAACATCTACTTCTATGATTACAGGTATTTTAACTTAACAGTTTTACCCCTTAGCCTCAGAATTTTTACAGGAAATATCCAACATAACAAATTTGCTCACAGTGGAAAAGAAAGTTGCAAGAGTTTTGTGCACTCTGAGTACCACCGCATCCTTTCCGAAATGGAGAACCTTTGCATGGAAATCCATGCATTGAATGTTCTCAACCCCAGATAAATTATCTAGGGATGATTCAGATTCCTTACTAGTTTGCTGATGTTGTCAATCATCTAACTTTAATCCAACATGGGAGTATGTAGTTTGGGAACAGATTTGGGAAAGATTGGGGGCAGATTTCAAGCTACAAGGAAGTGGTTGGCAGTATATGCTGCCTTACTGGCCATGCATCCACCTCCTTCACTTCTGCACGTAATGATCCTAGCCTCAAAAAATCCATCACTCACCACTGGAAATCCATGCAAGCACCCCAAGCCCTGAAGTGCTGGCAAATTTAAAAAAACATTTATAGGGTGGACAAGGAAATAACTTGGAGAAAGGGTAAACAAGTGGAATGGCTTTCTAAATGGTTGTCCTGTTTATAGGTTATTTCTGGGCAGGATAAAAATCCCTAATTCCTTCGTGAGACTTAGAGGGATAGCTTCTGTCATTTTGGGCTCCAAGGGCTTGAATTCAGGATCTGGAATTTGATTCTTATATAACAAATGCCCCTCCCCCAGGTCTCTATATAGTGGGAGCTAGGATTTAGTTTGTATTATGAGAGACAGTGAGTTGTTTTTTAGTCAAGAGGCACATAATGTCAGTTTGGGTGAGTTACCACTATAAATCTCTTATCTTAGTTTGATGGATTACTAGTTCTAGGAGTAATTTCTTTATTGTTTAACTACATTATTGTATTTTTTATACCTGAAATAGTACAATAGCATAATCCTCAATTCTGTGCATCATTTTGATTATCAGGGCTTATAAATCAAATGGAAATATTCAGCTTTCATAATATGTAACTATTGTGTTTCAGTTGATGTATCTGTTCATTGTTTGTTAAATAAAAGCATACAAAAAAAGATCAAATCTAGTGAGCTGCAAGCGTTTGAATTAGTATTCTGTTTTATGAGAAGGTTTACCGGATATTTATTTATTTTTATTTGCATTTCTATTTGTTGACTAGGAAAGTGTCACTGAGCAAGAAAAAAAACTTTTTAGTAGAGGCTCAGGGAGAAAAGCTCCACTCAAAAATTATACAATTTCATACTTTGATACAATTGCAAAAGTCACTATGGATAACAATTTCAGTAAAGAGACATAGGGTTAAACAAAAACTTTTAATAAAGTACATGAACATAATTCAAATCCTGAAATATTGCGATGAACCCACGTTGTCATACATTGGATGGATGAGCTGTATTACAATACAGTAGTAGATATTTGTGAGTAATAAAATTGGGTACTTTGATTTGATGCCATAGATCAAGTTGATGTGGAAAGAGAGGAAATATTGCAAATAGATATGGATAAATGAGAGAGAGAGGCATAGAGCTGATTAGTACTTAGATAAACTTTCAAAAGTGAGACATGATATAAGACAGGCTTGAATTTTGAAAAAGAGCAAAGGTCTGGAGACAGGAAATTGCATAGAGTAGCATTAGAATGCAGTGAAATAGTAGGCAGCAAATTAAACAGTCGCTTTTGGCATGTACAGTTAAGGTATTAGCCTGGAGTTGAGCAGGATCATAGCCAGAAGTTATTGAGGTATTGCTTAAGTTGTTTTTTGAGACAGTGTTGTGCAACTGGACACTCAAGGTTTTTATGACTGCTTCACTCCTAGTTTAAAATGAATTCTCTCAACAGAATAAAATGCTGCAATTAAAGTTCTTGAAAGGTGATGGCCAGTATGCTATCTAGGAATAATGCTAAGGAGGGTGTGGTATATATACACTGGTTCTATTATTAAGTTTAGTATACTTTCATTAATTTTTAGGGACCAAAAGCCAGTTGAGGGTATCATATCCACCTGGGAATGCTTGTTTTCTGAGTATCAGTGCTTAAAAGCAGATTTTAATAAATAATAGGAGTTATCCAGCACCAGTCGTGTGTTCAGGCCTGTTGTCAATGCATAGATGTTATTATAGGAGTCATCCAGCACCAGTCGTGTGTTCAGGCCTGTTGTCAATGCATGGATGTTATTATAGGAGTCATCCAGCACCAGTCATGTGTTCAGGCCTGTTGTCAATGCATAGATGTTATTATTTAGCAACTGTTGTTAGAAAAGCAGTGTTCATCCTTTAACCAGTTTTCTGTTATTATTAGACATCTATGTAGTTCATGAAGTATGCTGCAATAATATTTAGCTCATAAAATATTCAGTGTTGTGTAATACAAATTCTAATGTCTAATGGAATTTTGCTTTACAAAATTCAAAATGAAATGAGTGCTTCTGAGATACATAGTTTTGTTTAAAGTAAAATGCAATTGCATGTGTTAATGAATGCTAATGGGTGTCATAATCTTTTTGTGTTTGATGTAAATGGAGAGGTATAATGTATGACAGAGCTGGATCCAGCACTAGGCTACCTAGGCAGTTTCCTAGGGACTGCTGATTTGGGGAAGCTGGATGAGGGACTGCCACAATATTTAATTTAAACAATTAAAAAAATCTCTTCTTTAAGGATGCATTCTGCCTGTGATTACTTCTTTGAGGACACACTTTGCATATGTGCATGTGTCTTTAGTAGCGTCTGTGCATGTGGCAAACTAAAGACACATGCAGAGGTAAAGGTGGGAACTGTCCTGTTTTTGCGTGGGATTTTAAACAGGGAGAAATGCCATGAGAGAGATGAGCAAGCTGTTCCTCCGGAGAGTGTGTGTCAGTAACACCCAACTTAGGAATGGCAGGTCAGTTAATTAACTTGTCCGGGCTCAAACCTTGTACCTTGATTATAGGAAACAAGAGCCTGAATTCTCTGCACCAGCTACCAGACTGCCATCAGGGGTGCATTTTGAAGGAAATGTGAGTTTCAAGAGAAAAGAAAGTTATTGTTGCTCATGCTAAGCCTGTTATCAATTTGCAACTGTTTATTAGCAAATGGCCATCATCAGTGTTTCTGCTATATCTTTCACAAGCAGTGTTGGTTGCATAACAGGTTGCATACTTCACTTGGTGCAGAAGGCTATAGGTTTTACTCCCATACAATGTAAATGGTTTGGTGATATTGTGTTGCCCTTTAAGGTGGGATGGGGTTGCTGTACTCCTTTAGATTAGATACCTAATAACTATAAAGCTGTTGTTGGTTTGCCAGACATTCCTACTGCAATATTACCAGTTTACCATCTTTTTAATGGAACATGGAAATTTTATTCTTCAAGGATAGTTGACACTGAATTTGTACATGAAAAGTGGAAATGCAAAGTTGTTTGTCAGCAGCAACCTCTTCATTAGTTACTTTAATGTGCAATTATTCAGATGACTTTTACTTCTGCAGGGATTGTACATACTGACTGATATTCATGGATTGTAATAATAGAAGTTTGAGTGGCCTTTTATGGTTGAAATGTTCTGAAATTGGTAGTTTTGTCATGATGGGTTCATATGTTTTGTTTCATTGGAAGCGTGTTCAAAACTGCAATTTTAAAACACACTATAACAACTGGACCTCTATTATACAAAGAATATAATTTAATACAATCAGGAAGATGAATCAAAGGACACACACATGTATGCATGACCCTAAAAAACTGTGCAAGTGGCCTATGGTTTGAAAACAGCCTAAAGGTAAATTTAATCCACCACTGGCTCGATGCATTTTCTTTGAATGTGGCCTTCAATGCTGTTTCAATAAATGTGACTTTCGAGGCCAGAGAAGTTTATTGTTCATGCTAAGTGTTTTCATTGTGAGACTATATTATTTTGTTTACCAAATGGCTATCAGTATTTGTGCTATAAAATTTGAAATAAAAGTTTTCAATTAAAATCCAAATATCTCTACTCATTGTAGAAGTAAAAAAGAAAACAGTATTCATATTAACAGGTTTGAATAATGTTTATGGTAACTGGGGAGAAACAGCCAAGTGATGGGACACTGGAATAGCTGCAAGGGTGAGGATGAGCTGCTCCCATGGGGGGGGGGGGGGCATGGAGGGGATTGCTGGGGTGGAGGCTGCTGGGATGGCGGCCTTATCCATTGCCCTTCCAGGGCCCCATTTGACCATGAACCACCTCTGATCCCAATCACTGCTCAGTGTGCATCTGTATAAATCATTTTGTCTTGTTTCTTGTCATTATTGTATAGTCTGAAAGTAAAAGTTATGGAGCTGTCAACACTATACCTGCTATCTTGACTTCATTTTATATTTAAGAATACCGAATGTTACACAGGAATATTGTTCATCAATGACATTAACTTTGGGCAGATATTTATTTGTGATCTTCTGATTACAGTTTTGTGAACTTGAGCTGAACTGCTTACTATTTTTGGGAAGCCCGGTATACACCTGGAGTACACGTCTAAGACTATAAAAATTCAGGCATAATATCATAATATCAAACATAAATTAAGTAAGAATTATTATTTAATACCCTGTAGGACTCATTTAGTTTACTAAAAACAGGAAAGCGCACAATTCTTGCCATTGGAATACATTCTGAGTTTATTCGGCATAAATGAAGTAAGTGTATACCTGCCACCTTATCATGAAGATAGGTGTGGCTTGGTCTTACTGAGGTTTCCAGAAGAACACACAAAACCTCACATAGCTAGTGCTGTGTTCTGCATGAAATATGCACAGTGCATATACTACAGATAATGTGTGACGTATCTGTGCTACATGCATGTAACCTTCAAAGATGCCTATAGCACATATCTGACATGCGGAGGTGTGAATCGACTACCTGCTCTGAACTTAAGAAGCACTTCACAGGTGAGGAAATGTGCTTTTATGATGTTGGTCCCAGAAAGTGATGTCATAGTAATAATGTAGTTATACATGTTAAATGCTGTTCAATGGCAGGACATGAGCATCCTCAAATGCATCATAGTAGCTCTTTTTGCACAAGACAATTAGCTATATCCAGGGGCAGTCATGCATCATCTATAAGAAATATAGATGTTGTTTCAGTTTCTACATGCGTGATACATACATAGGTATACATAAAACCCATCTGCACATTTCTGTACTATTAATATGTGCTTTGTCAGACCGTAAGCACAGAACCTAGTTATAACATGCAGTATATGTATAAGTGTATGACTCCCCCAGCCCTTGCCTGTTACTCTACTTGATATGGAGATTCCTGACATGGTGGTTCTCTGATTGAATAACTATACACAATATCATAGACTTGGTTATAGAGTGACCTGTAGACATGCTCACAAAGCTCCTTGTAATTGATATCAGGGGGGGGGTTGTGTGGCTACATCCATCTCTATAAACCAGGCCTAGATAATGTTAGATTAATGCTACTTAATCGGAGCTGACTTGCTTGAGCATAGTATCGTTGTTTGTATATCATCTGCACTTTCTGTTTGGGTTGGGAAGAGACAGCATTTAATACCATGTACCTCATAGCTGGTACGTTTGAGAGAATAGAGAAGGACATTCTGGAGGAATTTGTTTTATCATGTTTGAAATCATTGATGGAAAGGTGACATTTAGGCAGAAATCTTCTGCTTTGATGTCTTTCCTGGAGAAGTAGCCTCATCTGTAAAACAAAGTGTGCCTATTAACAGCTTGTAATGTTCTTTACAGCACTGCACAGGAGGTTTATGGTTGTTGAGTAAATTATTACATGCTGGTGTAAGTGTTGAATACATGCAAACAGCTCCCATGTGGCTATCTCATTAAATGTAGAGACTGAAGAGTACAACTCGCGCAACAACCTGGGGTTTATTGCTATATGCCGAGTCAGAGAGAAAAAAGTTTGTTAAATGCAGCCAAGAAGTTAATCATGAGGAAAGTTAAAAGCAAACTCCTTTAAGCATAACATCTCAATAGTTCTCCATCATGTTTGAAAGGATAAAGACACATAGAAGGTTGCTTGTTTACTTCTCCTGAGAGATTATTCACATTTTACAACCGTTATCCTCATGATAAATCTATTTGAGGTGGTTACATCAAATCACAAAGCATAATTACTCACAAATCCCGAGAGTTAGGCATGGAATGTGCTTTTAGAGTGTGATTTCTTTAAACTTGAGACATTAGTTTTAAAATGTTTGTATTTATGCGTATGTAATGAGTCAAAAAATAATGAAGTTAGCACAGAAAAATAACACAATGCAGCAGAGTGCTGAAACTCTTATGCGCTCACATAGATGAAAACCACTAAACATACAACTATTTACTTACAGTTTTTCTCTTCATTTGTACTCTAAACACAGTAATATCAAAAATGAAAAACTAGTAATATGCCACTTACAAAGGCAAAACATAGTTGATTCAATTATCTTGCATTTACCATAGAGAATGGAGACGCGAGTTTAAAAGTGATCACATTTTGGGTCTCAATGACACATAATAGCACCTTAGTCATTCTTTATTTTATTTTACATTTGTTTACCTAGGTATCGTGCCAATCTTAGGCAATGTCCAGGTGAGCATATCACAACTTAAAGAAGTGATAAAGTTATATACAGTATAATACAAAGATATATGTATATACACATTTTATTGATTAATACTACAATTGCACATGAATTGAAAGACAAGATGGACATGATAAGAAGTAATGCATAGCTTGTAACTCTGATTTCTGTTTGAATCTGTCGTTTCAAATTACCTTAATTAACTGGCTTAATTAAACTATCTGTAGAGTATGGAAAAAAGAGAAAGGATAAAAAAAGGAGATGAGGGGGTAATGAAGATTAAGGAGTGAGTAATGATTTTAGCAGTGTTGTCAGGATGAGTAAATGCAGGTGAAGGAGTCAACTGATATAAGACAGTTAGTGAGGTTTGGTGATGTGGTTGGCATGTGATGTGAAGGGACAGATGGCACTGGTATGTGATATGATGGGATTGGTGGCACTTGTATGTGATGGGATTGGTGGCAATGGCATGTGCTGTGCTGTGATGTGATGTGATTGGTGATATTAGCATGTGATATGATAGGATTGGTGGAACTGGCATGTGATGTGATGGGACTAGTGGTGTAGGCATGAGATTGACAGGACTGGTGGCACTGGTGTGTGATATGATGGGATTAGTGGCACAGGAATGAGATACGAAGAGATTTATGGCACTGGCATGTGATGTGATATAGGTTCATAGGTTCATAGGTTCATACTAGGCTATCTGCCCTGGGGCATTTATAAGCCTAGCCCGATTGTGTTTGGCTTACACCACCCCTTGATTTGAGTATACTGTGCCCTTTTTAAAGTTTAGTTTACTGTGCCTCTGTCTAATAGTGACACGGAAGTAATCCCCGGGACAAACCTACGATCCCCCATCCACTCATCAAGATTTTTCTTGAAGAGAGTCAGTGAGGTACTCTGCCTAACATGAATTGGAATTCTATTCCAGAGCGAAGGGAGCCTTTGGGTTATGAATCTGTCCCTCCAGCATGTTCTATTTATTTCTGTGCTGAGGTTCAAGTCCCTCGAGCGCGTGGCTCTAAGGGATTTAGATTTACTGAGGTGGAGCATGTCCATTAATTCTGGGTTGGACATAGCTTTATATGTCAGGCATAGATCACCTCGAAGTAGGCGGTATGCAACTGAGTAGAGCTGGAATTTTTTTAACCGAGCAGCATATGGCATCTGTTTGAGTCCCTTGATCCTCCTGGTGAGGTACTTTTGGGGTCTTTATAATTGCTGCAGGTGTTGGGTAAGGTACATCCCAAAGGGGGCATCGTATTCTATAATGGGCCTGATGAGGGATGAATAAAGGGGCACAATTACCTCTCTTGATCTAGATGTGAATCCTTTCATGATGAGGTGGGCTATGTAGAAGGTCTTTCTAACCTCTTTGGCAATGTGGTTGTCAAAGGAGAGATTGCTATCAACTTGGGTCCCCAGATCCCTAATTACTTTCTCTGTACTTAATGGGTTACCACCTATGTGGTAATTTGTGGGCACATTGTTTTTGCCAAAGGGTATGACTATACACTTTTTGGCATTTAGCTTTAGACCATGGCTCTGGCACCAGTTATCTATCTCTGCAAGACCTTTTTGAAGGATGTTTGTGTCAGCTGGAGAGTCGATTATGGTGCCCTGTTTGCAGTCATCTGCGAACTTGGTGAGCCATAGTCCTCCCACATTGGCCTGTACCTCAGAAAAGTAAATACCGAACAAGAGAGGTCCCAGGACAGAACCTTGTGGGACGCCACTTGTGACCGGTTTCGAGTCTGACATGGCTCCAGCAACTCTGACTCTGTGGGTTCTGTCTTTGAGCCAGTTTGTGACCCATCTTGTGACATAGGGGTTTATATTTAGGCTGGATAGCTTATCTATGATGCCTGAGTGGGGTATTGTGTCAAATGCCTTTGCGAGGTCCAGATAGGCTGTGTGGACTACCTTCCCTTCATCTATGGCCTTGGTGACTGTTTCGAAGAAGTCGACCAGGTTCAAAAGGCAGGATCTGCCCTTGACGAAGCCAAATTGGGTAGGATCTAGTGTCTGTAGGTCCCCAATGTATTTATTTATGAGTTCCATGATGATCCTCTCCATAGCCTTGCAGACTAGGCTAGTCAGGCTTATGGGGCGATAGTTTCCAGGGTCCGCAGAGGTGCCAGCTTTGTGGAGTGGGACCACTGTTGCTGTATGCCATTCTTTGGGCACATATCCTGTAGTGAGGCTGAGATTGTACAGCAGTTTTACTTGAGGGATTAGTTCTTCTTGATGGGATTGGTGGCACAGGCATGCAATGTGATAGGATTGGTGGCACTGGCATGTGATGTGATGGGATTGGTGGCACTGGTATGTGATATGATGAGAGTGGTGGCACTAGGGATGGCTTGCACCTGTTACCCCTGGGCTTTTGGATATTGGCAAAGGCTCTTGCCACCCCCATAGTGCCTTTTTTAGGCAAGGCTCAAAAGACAAACCCACCTCCATAGGTATCACAAGGGATAAGAGACTAAGAGTAATGCTACTCAACACCAGAAGTCTAAACCTCAAGATGCACGCACTCGAAACTCTCCTTAGCATGGAGAACATCGATATCTGTGCAGTAACAGAAACCTGGTTCAAGGCTGCCGAGAGCACCCCAGCACTACCAGGTTATACCTCATACCATGCTTTTTGGCCCCAAAACTTGGACCGAACCACAAAAGGAGGGGGAGTATCAATATTCGTCAAAGATACCCACACCTCCAGGTTGGTGGCACAGCACGAAGCATCAGAGACTATCCATGTGCAACTAACAGTGGGTAAAACTGCCTTCCAGTTTATAGCCTGCTACAGACCACCCTCCCAAACCCAGGAACCCCACTCGGCCTTCCTGAGAACACTGGAAAATATGAAGGTCTCTCCAAACGCCATTATACTGGGCGACATCAACTACCCAAACATAGACTGGGAGCATTACTCTAGCTCCATCACCCTAGCCCAAAGGTTCCTAGAATTTATAAACTCAAATGCTATGGAACAACTTGTTACTACTCCCACAAGAGGGGAAAACATACTGGACCTGATCATCACCAACATGGGGGCTCTATGCTCCAGACCAGAAGTGTATCCCTCACTGGTAAGATCAGACCATAAACTAATCTCACTGGATATTCACATCCCGACCCCACCCCCTGCCCAGAAAACTACAGTGAAAAACTTCGCTAAAGCAAATTTCACACTCCTCAAAACCGAGGTGGAATCCTTCAAAGCCCCAGGGCCTGTGGAAAATATGGCCCAGACCGCAGAATCCTTTATAAACACATTCTATGAACACCTTCAGGAATGCATGGATCATGCAATCCCAAATAAAACCAAGACCCAATCTTCCAAAGGCAGGAGTCCTGTCTGGTGGACCCCAGCCATAAACAAACTATACAATAGAAGGAGGAAGCTACTACATGATAGAGCAAAATCCCAAAAAGGGAAGGCATCTCTGATCAGTATTAGCAAAAAACTATGGGCACTCATAAAATCGTCTAAGGCCAGCTTCGAGAGAAAAATTGCACAGGACACTAAGGATAATCACAAGGCTTTCTTTAGTTATGTTAGGAACCTGGGTGGGAATTCCCAGATATGCTCAGAATTAGTCCAAAATGACAAAAATACACGAACCCACAGACATTGCCAACATCCTAGCTGACAGGTTCAGCAAACTCCCCTTCCTACCAAAGGGCAAATATCTATCCCAGCAGAGTGCTGCCCCCTGACATCTCAGATGCTCAGGTAAGAGCCGCCCTCTCCAAAGAAAAAACACAGCATCAATGGGACCAGACAGTGTCCCAGGCTGCGTCCTACATGAACTCCAAGAAGAGCTAAACCCAAACATAAAACTACTGTTCAATCTCAGCCTTACTACAGGATATGTACCCAAAGAGTGGTGTACAGCAACAGTGGTCCCTCTCCACAAAGGTGGTGCCTCAACAGATCCTGGAAACTATCGCCCCATAAGCCTGACTAGCTTGGTCTGCAAAGCTATGGAAAGGATCATCATGGACCTCATAAATAAAGATATTGGGGACCTACAGACACTGGATCCTACCCAGTTCGGCTTTGTTAAGGGCAGATCCTGCCTCTTAAACCTGGTCGATTTCTTTGAAAGAGTCACCAAGGCCATTGACGAGGGGAAGGTGGTCCACACAGCCTACCTGGATTTCACAAAAGCCTTCGATACAATACCCCACTTGGGCATTATAGATAAGCTCACCAGCTTAAATATAAACCCCTATGTCACTAGATGGGTTGCAAACTGGCTCAAGGACAGAACCCACATGGTTAGAATTGCTGGAGCCATGTCAGACTCCAAACCAGTTACAAGTGGCATCCCACAAGGCTCAGTCCTTGGACCTCTCTTGTTCGGTATATATTTCTCAGAGGTACAGGCCAACACGGAAGGACTGTGGCTGACCAAGTTCGCAGATGACTGCAAACTGGGCACCATAATCGACTCTCCAGCCAACACAAGCATCCTACAAAAGGGCCTCATAGAAACAGACAACTGGTGCCAGAGCCATGGCCTCAAGCTAAATGCCAAAAAGTGTACAGTCATCCTCTTTGGCAAAAACAAAGTGCCCACAAATTACCACATAGGTGGTAATCCATTAAGTACGGAAGAAGTAATTAGGGACCTGGGGACCCAAGTTGATAGCAATCTCTCATCTGAAAACCACGTGGCCAAAGTGGTTAGAAAAACATTTTATATAGTCCACCTAATCATGAAGGGATTCACATCTAGATCAGGGGAGGTCATCGTGCCTCTTTACTCATCCCTCATCAGGCCCATAATTGAGTACAATGCCCCTTTTGGGATGTACCTTACCAGACACCTGCAGCAACTGGAAAGACCCCAAAAGTACCTCACTGAGAGGATCAAAGGGCTCAAACAGATGCCATATGCTGCCTGGTTAAAGAAACTCCAGCTCTACTCAGTGGCATACCGCCTGCTCAGAGGCGATCTGTGCCTGACATATAAAGCCATGTCCAACCCGGAATTAATGGACATGCTGCACCTCAAAAAATCCAAATCCCATCAAGCTACGCACTCAAGAGACTTGAACCTCAGCACTGAAATAAATAGGACATGCTGGAGGGACAGATTCATAACCCAGAGGCTCCCTTCATTCTGGAATAAAATCCCAGTCCAGGTTAGGCAGAGTCCCTCATTGACTCTCTTCAAGAGGAATCTTGATGAGTGGATGGGAGATCATAGGTTTACCCCGGGTATCACTTCTGTGTCACTGTTAGACAGAGGCACAGTATACTAACCTCGAAAAAGGGCATAGCAAAATTCATTTAAAATGGGTGGCGAAAGTCAAACACACTCTGGCTAGGCTTATAAATGCCCTAGGGCAGATAGCCTAGTATGAATCGATGAACCTATGAACTAGCATGTGATGTGATGTGATGGGATTGGTGGTACTAACATGTGATGTGACTAGTGGCACTGGCATGTGATATGATGGCACTGGTAGCACTGGCATGTGATGTGATGTGATATGCTGGGACTGGTGGCACTGTCATGTGGTGTGATGGTATTGGTCGCACTGGCATGAGATATGATGGGATTGGTGGCACAAGCATGTGATATGAAGGAAGTGGTGGCACTGGCATATGATGTGATGAGATTGGTAGCACATGCATATGATATGATAGCATTGGTGGCACTGGCATGTGATGTGATGAGATTGGTAGCACAGGCATTAGATGTAATAGGATTGGTAGCACTGGGACATGATGTGAGCAGATTGGTGGGACTAGCATGAAACATGTGTACTTGACTGTTTCATAAGTTCAGTTTCAAACTCCATGCATGATAGAAGTTCTCTTAGGTAGGCTGGTAGTGATTCCCAAAGTTTAGGGGCTATTGTGGTGAAAACATGACTGATGCAATGTAGTTTAGTTGCAGATGTGGCCCGATTGAGGATGGATTGTGAGAGATGTCTTAGGTTGCTTGATGAGGTTTAGCAAACAATCAGTGTAGAAGAGGTGAGACAATGTCTGGTGTAAGGGTTTTGTAGAGCAGGTTGACCACAGAAGGTCATATCTTTGTTTGCTAGGTAGCCATCTGACTTTAGAATGAGTTGCACAGTGGTGTTCTTGATGAGACTAATTTGTGATCAATCAGCATATTTTATTGGAGATGATTTGCAGAGTGGTTGTACTTTTGTCTGATACCATGGTAATGATGGGCATTCCATTTTCTAGCCTGTGGCTGCCCCTGCTGGGATTGTTATATAGGTGGAGAGTCTTCTTGTCCAGAAAAGTAGCCAGTTAATTTTCTTGCATGTTTTTTCAACATGATTCTAGTAATTAAGAGTTGATTCAAGATAGACTTCAAAGTATTTAAATGAGGTGGTTGTTTTTATGGGGAGCTGAATAGAAGTATCTTGAAAGCTTTGGTCAGCCTTTAATTAGTGCCAAATAAAATGTTATTGTAGAGAGGTTTAATAAGAGCTCATGTTGTAAAAGCATTGGCTGAGTGAATACAGGTTATTCTGGAGTTGAATTTGTATCAGAAGGTGCAACTGCCTGGATCTGAAAGTGACCACTTCATCTTCATATAATATGACTGAGATGTGTGGTAGGTCATAAGGGAGTTTATTAATAAATATGGAAAAAAAGAAGAGGTAAGATGATGGATCTTTGATGGACACCCTTGAGGGGTGGTACTGTATTAAGGAAGAAAGTTCCAAAATTCACTTTAAAGGAACTGTTAGAAAGGAAGTCTTTAAATCAGGATTGGGGATCTTTACTAATGCCAGTCTCTGTTGGTTTGCCAAGTAGCAGCAGTGAGTAGACAGTTAGGTTAAATGCAACTCAGGGCTGAAAGGAATACAGTCCTTGCTTTGAACTGTTAAGTAACAAATCAAATAAAGGGTTAAGTAATCACTGTTGCAAAGGACCATTTTTTAAGCATTTAGGTAGTCCACTGATTATGGTGTAGTATGATACAGTACTGACATCTGGCTATGTGTTGCTCAGGGTAGTTGTCTGGTGGATAAGAAATGGAGGGAATGGACACTTGCGAAGTACAGTTGCAGTCAAACTGCCAAGCGGTCAGAATGATTTTGAGATTAGTTGTGAGAAGCTCATTCATAATTAAACTGAAGCCATCTCTTTTTCCAAATGGTCTTGCTTATGGATCCAAAATTGTCAGTGTGTTCATGGCTACTTTTAAATAATAATAATTAGCTGAGGAGGGATACAAACAAGAGAAGTAAAGTAATGTGGCCAGTTCTTCATTCATATAATCCTGGTATTTTTGTACTGTTAGTGAGGAGGCACACTTTACATTCTTTATTTATTTGGTATAGATATGTATACACAAATGCACACACACACACACACACACACACACACACACACACACACACACACACACACACACACACACACGCATTCACACACAAATTACTCTGAAAAGGTATGCAAGACATCTTTCAAGGTTTGTGTATTAACATCAAATATTGTGAACACCCCGGAACCCTCCCTTCTTTTCCATTTAGTTTTTGTTGCTCCTCAGCAATAAAGCAAAGTTACTGAACAACTGACTCTGTCATTTTTCCCAAGAATAAAAAGGTCTTCATATAACTCATGAACATTATAAAATGTCTATGATGCTGCTTAACAGCTAAAAATGTGTTCAGAAACCAAATGGCTTCTATATGCAAATCACATGGCATTTTTAAATCAGTACAATAGAGTATCTGTCAGTGAATATGGTGCAAAATCTTCCCACAATGCTGATGACTCTCTAAAGGGCATGTACAGTTTTATTTCTTCTCAGTTTAGTACTACCTAAACAGGATTAGGAATTATTATGTTTTCATGACTGAAAATGTTGCAAACAAAAATTCTGAATAATTTTTGAATGAGTGGTAGAAATCTTACCTTTTCTTAACTCTCAGAAAACCTCTGACAGGTAAAATAAACTGTTCAATGTTTCCATGCGCTGTAACACAAAACATAAATTAAACATATTTTAAAAATACAAGTCAAACTCTAATCACAAGTAAGTAATTTATAGACATTTGTCCATCCTTTCCTTTTTTTCTGGTGTGCGCATGTGTGTGTGCCTGTATAGTGTGAGTAAGTGTATGTGCGTGCTTGTGTGTAAATGTGTGATGCAAAAAGAATCTTTTTAATATACTGCAAAACAGCATGCTTTCCATGTTCTGGCCCTTGTTCAGGGACTGCGTGCCCATTTTCCAGTTTTATAAGAAATATATTCTCTTTGTCATTTCTGTTAAAAAGTAACTGGTGTGCTAGTTGCATTTGTACTGAGCAATAAATCTTGAAATGTGCCTGCCTACCAGGGTGCCCTTTAATTTTTTGAGTAAAGATGTTAGCAGACATTTAATTTGTCTTAGTATTTTTTCCAGGCAAAGATTCTATATTATTTTTTTACTGGGATTTATTATTATACAAAATCATATGGCTACCTAGTGTGTGAACTGACTAAATGAGAGAATACAGCAGAGACCTTTAATTTTCTGACAGTTTCACTGTTTTTTAATAACTCTTGAGTAGTTTCTGAGTCAATGACTATTTGCCTACATGCTGACACCTACTGACATACATCTCAGCACGTCAGTGGCACAGAAAGTTCACAGCTCTGTAAAGGTAGCAAAAACAGACCCATACTACAATTTATGCCCAACTTTGAACAATATGAAGCCTGGCTAAATTATATAGTTTTCTGTTGGTTTAATTTTTCCAAGTCTTTTGGGTTTCTAATATCATGAGAGGAACAGATCCCATTCATAAGTCAGAGTATGATCAATGTTCATTTCAGACTTTGTCCTATATAACCTGTTTGATATTGTCCCATACTGCCTTAAATAACACCAAACTGCTAACTATGGCCATTTTCTCTCCAACAGGTTCATAGGTTCATAGGTTGGTACTAGGCTATCAGCCCTAGGGCCTATACAAGCCTAGCCATAACAATTCCCTGGCTATTTCTTCCCACATTATTTACTTTCCTATACCGGCGACTGACGTGATCCCTGGGGTGAATTTCCTTTCTCCCATCCAATCGTCAAGGTTCCTCTTGAAGAGGTCCAAAGAGGCACTCTGCTTGACATGTATGGGCAATCTATTCCAGAGTCTGGGGAGTCTCTGGGTCAGGAACCTATCCCTCCAACATGTTTTGTTTATTGTGATGACAAGGTTTAGATCCCTGGAGCGTGTAGCTCTGAGGGATTGGAATTTCTTTAAGTGTAGCATGTCCAACAGCTCTGGGTTTGACATGGCCTTGTATGTTAAGCAGAGATCGCCTCTGAGTAGACGATATGCAACAGAGTATAGCTGGAGTTTTTAAGGCGGTCAGCGTAGGGCATCTGCTTTAGGCCTGTGATTCTTTTAGTGAGGTATTTCTGAGGCCTTTCCAGTTGTTGCAGATGTCTTGAGAGGTACATACCAAATGGGGCGTTGTATTCTATAATGGGTCTAATGAGGGATGAGTACAGTGGGACAATGACCTCCTTTTTTCTGGATGAAAAGCCCTTCGTGATGAGGTGTGCTACATAGAAGGATTTCCTGACTGTTGTGGCGATGTGGTTATCGAAGGTGAGACCACTGTCCATGTGTGTCCCTAAGTCTCTTATCACACTTTCTGTGTTTAGTGTACTGCCACCTATATGGTAATTCATGGATACATGTTTTTTCCCAAAGGGGATAACAATACATTTCTTGGCATTGAGCTTGAGCCCATGGCTCTGGCACCAAGCATCTGTTTCTGTAAGGCCCTTTTGTAGAGTATCCACATCATTTGGGGATTCAATAATGGCTCCCAGTTTGCAGTCATCTGCAAACTTTGTTAGCCAGAGTCCCTTAGTGTTGACCTGTACTTCAGAGAAGTAGATGCCAAACAAGAGCGCCCCAGGACTGAACCCTGAGGTACTCCACTTGTCACTTGTCTGGAGCTGGATTTGGAGTCGGCTACTTTTACAGTGTGGGTTCTATCAGTAAGCCATTTAGCAACCCATTGGGTGACATAGGGATTTATGCCTAACTTAGTAAGTTTATCTATGATTCCAGAGTGGGGGATGGTGTCAAAGGCCTTGGCAAGGTCTAGATAGGCTGTGTGGACCACCTTACCCTTGTCCATGGCTCTGGAGACTGATTCAAAGAAGTCAATCAGGTTCAGGAGACAAGATCGGCCCTTCACAAACCCAAACTGGGTGGGGTCCAGTGTTTGAAGGTTGCCAATGTCTTTGTTTATAAGTTCCATGATAATACGCTCCATGGCCTTGCAGATAAGGCTTGTCAGACTGATGGGACGGTAGTTTCCGGGATCCAAGGTGGATCCCCTTGTGGATTGGGATAACTGTAGCTCTGCCACTCAGTGGGCACGAAACCTGAGGTGAGGCTATGATTAAACATGACACTTAGGTGAGGTGCCAGTTCATATTGTAGTTCATGTAGTACACAGCCCGGGATGTCATCTGGTCCCATGGATGCTGTATTCTTGGCTTTAGAGAGTGCGTTTTGTACCTGTGTGGCCGTTATTACTGGAATTTGGCAATCTTCCGGTATTGAGATGGGCCATTTAGGGGGTGAGAGTGGGGTGAAGTTGGCACTGAATCGATCTGCCAGGATATTGGCAATATCCTTTGGATCAGTATATTTAATGCCATTCTGTTTTAGCTCAGAGCATATCTGAGCATTGCCATTTAGATTCTTGACATAATTATAGAATGCTTTGTGGTTGTCTTTGGAATCTTTGGCAATTTTATTTTCGTAACTAGCTTTGGAGGATTTTATGAGGCATCTCAGTTTCTTACTGAGGCTAGTAAGGGAGTTTTTTGCATCCTGGGATTTTCCTCTTTTCTGCAAAAGTTTCTTCCTCTTGTTGTAAAGTTTTTTTATGGCAGGGGACCACCAGATTGGCTTCCTTTTTTTGGATGAGAGCATTTTGGTTCTATTTGGGATGGCACGATTCATGCATGAGTGGATGTGCTCGTACAGTGCCATAGTGTAGGATTCAGCAGTTGAATTTTCAGTTCCCGTCTGCATGGGTGTCATGAAGTTTGTCACTTCTGACTTGAGTAGCATGAAGTTGGCTTTGGAGAAGTTTTTTATGGTGGTTTCTTTACTGGGGGTGGGGTGGGATGTGGATGTTAAGGGTGATTAGCTTATGGTCAAACCTGACTAACGAGGGGGTGACCATAGGTATGGAGCATTGATTTCCCATGTTGGTAATGACCAGGTCTAGGATATTGGAGCCCCTGGTGGGACTATGGATTAGTTGATCCAGGGCATTGGAATTTATGAATTCCAAGAACCGTTCATAAAGGTGTTGGGACATGAGTAGTTTTCCCAGTTAATGGCAGGGTAGTTAAAATCACCCAGTATTAGGGTGTTTGGTTCTATCTTAATATTTTCCAGTATGTTTAGAAAGGTGTAGTGAGAATCTTGGGGTATGGTGGGGATCTGTAGCAAGCTACAATTTGGATTGCAGTCTTACCTAGTGTTAGTTGCACTTGGAGAATTTCAGACACATTGTGTTGGGCAACTAGCCTGGTGGTGTGAATATCCTTGGTGAATATTGACACTCCTCCACCTTTAGTGTTTCGGTCCTGGTTTGGTGGCGAAAAGTGTGGTAAGAGTTGTAGCCTGGTATTGCAGGGGTGCTCTCTGGAGCCTTGAACCAGGTCTCAGTTACTGCACAGATATCGATGTTCTCCATTTTAGGAGTGCCTCGAGAGAGTGCATTTTGAGGTTTAGACTTCTAGCATTGAGTAGCATTACCTACAGATTTTGCATGCTTGTACCTGTTATGGTGGTGGTTTTGTCCTTTGAAGTTTGCCTAAAAAGGCACTATAGGGGTGGCAAGAGCCTTAGCCAGTAACCTGAATCCCAGGGCGACAGGTGCAGACCATCTCTGGCAAAGCATCGTGGTCTGTCAATCATGTCATCCCAGGCAGACAGATACTGGATCCCCTTTGAATGACACCATAAGCTTAGCCAATTGTTGAAGTCAATCATTTTATCCTTATATTGTGGTATCATTCTGGGAAGGCAGGATGCTACTCAGGGCTAGTGTCATACCTGCCTGGGCCACATGATCAGAGAGCTCTTCCATGTCTCTTTTCATGTAGTCCAGGGAGGTTCGTCTCAAGTCATTCACTCCAACATGGACAATGACAGAGTCATATTTGTACTTGTTGTGGAGTGACTTGAGTGCATGCGTTATGTGGCGGATCCTGGCACCCGACAGGCAGCTGACTGTAATTTTCTCCTTATTCAACCTGGTGAGAGGGACATCAGTGTGCCGGACTATAGAGTCACCTATGACTAAAGTGTTAGGTACATTGTCTTGCCTTAGGGGCTGTTGCTGGGTGGCACACTGGTGTTGTGAACTATGTGACACATTGGTTGTGATTGGTGTTTGTTTGCGTTTCAGCTTCAGAGGTCTTTGTTGCTTGGGCAGGTTACAGTTAAGGGCCTCTGCATATGTGGATTTAGTGTTGCTATATGTGGGTGTTGGTGGTGCGGGTTTAGAAGGGCTATGTGTTGCTTGAGGTGTAGTGTGGGTGTTAACCTTCTCCTCTTGACTGTTTAGCACAATCTTGGGAGGAGAGAGCTTTGCTTCCATTTTGGCTATGTAAGTGCATCTCTCACAGGTTGTAGTGTTGGGTGGTAGGAGGAGAGGGTTGTCTGTGTACATGAGGCAATTGCTGCATTGCCCCAGTATGCCCAGATTCACCAGGTGGACAGGAGAAATCACCGGAAGCTGACCCTTGGACATGCCTGGTTTGGGGCTTTTTTTTTTCTTTGTAAAGTATAGGAGCTGTTTCCTTAGCAAGGTACTTTGCAATTATAGGCTGTTTAGTGCCTACTATTAATTTCTCCTTGTTAACAAGGAGAGTTCAGAGGTTGTATGAGTTTAAGGCTTCCTAGTGCTTTCCAGCAGGTATTAGAGAAAGTGCTAGTCACAGGTATGCTTACAGGTAAGACTGAAAAGAATGCACTCTGCAGTGTGCACTAGAGAAGTTAGATGTGAAAGTAGGTAACTTGAGTTTTACCTGTTTAAAAAGTTAAGGTTTAGTGGTGAGTTACTATTTTTAAAACAGCAAGATGGACTGAAAGGGGTGGTCACTTTTGTATTTTGGTACTATGAAATACTGTAGGATGGCCAATAAATTTAAATAATTGAAGGGGTGGGATTTCAAAAGTGATGATTTTGTGATTACTCACATAAGCCAGTGAAAGTAGAGAGAAATGAGATATATGGTCAGATTAACATAAGAGGCGGGCAACTAGAAAGACAGTGGTATTTAACAAGACAACTTAAATGGGTGGGAGGGCGGGAAAAAAAAATTCTGCCTGACTCAGAACAGAGAGAGCTGTGGTCTCTTTTGAAGTTTTAATATGCTGTAAAACAGAATGCAAGCAAAACACAAGGTAAAGAAAACAAACTACAGTATTCAAAATATAGAAAGGCAATACAGTAATACAAAAATAACAGCAAACTAACCTTTCCTTCACAGCAAAGTGTAGCAGAGTCTGGATGAGCCTTTCTGGTAAAGCTCTGAAATGTTTTAGTTTACTCCTTAAATAGAAATTTTAGTTCCTAGCTCCACCCCCTCTGTTAACAAGTGATTAACCTTAAGTGACCTCTTCTGTCTTATGAATGAGTCCTTAATTAATCAGTTCTTATTTCTGCCTGACTCAGAACAGAGAGCTGTGGTCTCTTTTGAAGTTTTAATATGCTGTAAAACAGAATGCAAGCAAAACACAAGGTAAAGAAAACAAACTACAGTATTCAAAATATAGAAAGGCAATACAGTAATACAAAAAATAACAGCAAACTAACCTTTCCTTCACAGCAAAGTGTAGCAGAGTCTGGATGAGCCTTTCTGGTAAACTTCAGACTTCAAAGAATGTTGCATATGTTGAGACCATTTCCTCTTGCTATTGTAACAATATTCCTTTCCCACTAATCTAATGCTGTGTCTCTAATAATGGTGTTGATTAATCAGTGGGTAAGCTAGCAGAAATATGCACCTTTGCTCCATTGTTTTAATGCATTTAAACATCTCACTCTTGATTCAGTGCGACCTCTATCTTCCAGGGAGCAGAGAATTCACAGGGAGGTAAGTTTAACTTCACAGGGTTTACTGAACACGTTTGTGTCTCTTCTGTGAATTGGAAACATGATATTTTTTTCACTTTCAGTGGGGTTTCCGAGACTAAATGCAATTTTACAAGCATTATTAAACCAGGATTTCTATGAGTAAAGCTGGCTTTCCCCTTCTTTGAGAAAATACAATAGGAAGGCATAGGCATGTCAAAGAGCTGTTATCCAAGCAGTTGTCTGGTGGTTTCTGGTCAGTTTACTGAACCTGCTTCTTACAAAGCACATGTGATAACAGTGAGTCCATCAAAAACTGCTGAGAATGGGTATTCTTTGAACTGGACTCCACAGACTTGTACCACTACTTGGAGATTGTTGTTTTTTTTGCTCTGTGGTAACCTTAGAGTTAATATTATTAAACAGTAGTATGAGGGCCCCATGTCCCACTTGGTGTATGTGTTTAGTAGGAGGATGTGCGATTGTTGTTCTTGTCAAAATGATGAGCTAATTTTTCTTTAGTAATCTGTCCTTTGAAAAATGGCCTACAATCATTTAAGACAAAGACATATCCTGCAAAGACTAGAATTTCATTACAAAGAAAACAGCAGCAATGAATTATGGTTAGGGGAATCAAGTCACATAGTGTTGCAAAAGGGGCCTTGTTTTTCCCTGTTAGTTTATTTAACTCAAAGTGTGAACAATCGCAAAAGCAGTCTTTGGCATAACATATGGAGGCATGGAAAAACAATACTTTTTGAGAGAAGTATTCAAGTAAACATTGGGTAAGTTTCCTTAATTTCAATTTTCAGTCCATAATCAGCAAGAACATTGTTTGCAGTTGATTACCAGGAAAGGATCTTTCATACAAAAATGGTTGCAGACTTTCTCTACAAATAAGGCGGTACTTGGAAAGTTTAGATGGTCATAAGTGTAGGACTTCAAAGATTTTATCAATCTGTAACATTCTGCACATGTTATCATAATTCAGAACATATTTAGTTAATCCTGGAGGGCTGAACTCCTTATATCCTCTCACAATATTTTCTGATTTTCTGATTAATAGATATGCTGATCTTGTTTTTAGTGCCCCTCAGAAGGTAATACATGAATAATTGACTAGAGAAACTGAAAACATATAAACTCCAAAGCACACTCTAGTGACCTCTGCTTTGTTACATAAGCATTTATCACTGTCACTTTCTCAAGGTGACTAAAAATACTGTTTAAATTCCGCAGACAAAAATGGAAACCAGCCTTTGAGACAAAACATCTTAGCAGGACAGCTGAATCAAAATTCATATAAAGGAATCAAATATAATCTCTAGAATTGTTTGACTATTATCTATTTGTCTAGCTAAGTCCTTTCTTTATGATTATGAATGATATTACCTATATTGAGGCTGAAGATATAGCAAACCTACTGGCCAATAAATTCAGCTCCAAGTTTACCCCTTGCTCCCCTCCATCTGTCCTTCAAAATACAGGTCTTAAAAGTGCTATCAAAAGCTAAAAATGTTACATTGATTGGTCCTGACAATATCTTTGGATGCATGAAGCATGATTTAGCCATCTCCCTAACAGCACTGTTCAACCTCAGCCTCCATACAGATTTTGTACCAAGAGAATGGAGAACAGCTACAGTTATTCCTATGCTTGAGGGAGGACCTTCTACAGACCCAGACAATCACAAATCCAAAAGTCAGACCATTTTCATATACAGATATGAAAAGACTTATCATGGAACTAACCAACAAGGATGTAGAGAACATTCAAACACTGGACCTGTCCCAGTTTGGATTCATCAAGGGCAGGTCATACTTACTCAGTCTGGTGAAATTTTTTTGAAAAGGTCACCAAAGCAATGAATGAAAGTAAAATGGTACTCATTGCATACCTCAACCTGGTCAAAGATTTTGACATAATCCCCTACTCAGGCATAGTAGAAAAGCTAAATAAGCTGGGAATAAACCCCTATGTTACCCACTGAATTGCCAACTGGCTCACAGATAGGATGCAAAAAAATCAAAATAAGAGAAATTATCCCCACAAAGGGACACATCACCATTGAAGTCCCCCAAGGTCCTATGCTGAGGCCTCTCTTGTTCAGCATCTACTTCTCTGAAGTAAAAGCCATTACCAAATGGCTCTGGCTGACTAAGTTTGCAGATAACTGCAAGCTAGGAGATGTCATTGAGTCATCAAATGAAATAGTCATTCTGTAGGAAGGTTTGTTCCAAATAAATAACTGGCACCAAAATCAATGCCAAAAATGCAATATCATATCCTTTGGGAAGTCATCTACCCCAGGGAGCTATCACATTGATATTAAGCCTCTAATAGTTAACCCAGTTGTTCTGGTTTTGGGAATTCACTTGGTCAAGGATCTAACTTTTGACCAACATGTCTCCATTGTTGTAAGACATTCCTTCTGTACTGTATAGCTTATAAACAAAGGGCTTGTGTCTAAACCTAGGGATGTCATTGTCCCCCTTTAGTCAGCCCTCATTAAGACAATGAGTATAATGACCCCTTTGACATGCATCTGTCCAGACACATGCAACAGCTGAAATGCTTACCTTACTAATTGGATACAAGGCCCAAATAATATGTCCTAGATGGATCTACTCATCACTCTGTACTATACTCAGTATCCTACAGACTGCTAAGAGGTAACCTGTGTTTGGCATACAAGGAATACTCCAACCCAGTACTGATGGACCTACTGTACATCAGTAAGTCAAATAGCATCAGAAATAGCATCAGAAATACTCCGAGTATGGACCTAAACCTGTTTTGCAATATTAATAGAGCAGTTTGGCTAGACAGGTATATCTCACAGAGGATACCACTGCTGTGGAACAGACTCCATACCCATATAAAGCAAATCTTATTCCTGTCCATATTCAAGCGCAACTTGGATCTATGGACGAGCAATGGAAAACTTACTACAGGACTGCTCCCTGTAGTACTAATGGACAAAGGCATCTCCTAAATGCTTTAGCCCATGTATGAGTCCCCTCAAATTATTTATGATATGATCCCAGTTATTCAAATTAAAGGTACTATATAATTATCAACCATGGGAAAGGTAAGGCTGATCTAACACCAAATGGAATAGGTTGTTTTAAGTACCAAAATGGAAATAGTCTTAAAATGGCCTAGTATTTATGTATTAAACTATGAACATATGAGGCCTTATTTCTGTGGGTACTTAGTTTAACCCTCTTGGTGGTTTAAAGTCTATTATCATGTGGTAGTTTTAGGACCAGTATCACAACATGGTAAGATGGTTCTGCAGTTATCAGATTAGTTAAGCTCTTTGTTCACATCTTTGGAGGATAGGGTTATGTCACTATATAAATTAAATTCATTTATCATTCATTTTACCTTTTTACCTTGTTGACCAGGTAAATCCACCTGTGCCAAGTTCATTTTGCATAAAGAAAGGGGTCTTTATAACTTGAAAAAGGCAGATAAATAAATAACTTCTAAAACCTGCAGGCAATTTGAAAATAATATACAAGTTACCAGGTAATATATAGAAAACAGAGAAAGTACATAGATGGTATAACAAAAACATCCAAAGCCAGGTGACATAATGTAGAGAATATTCAAAGCCTGCAGGTAATATGCTAGTAATATACAAATCCAGCAGCTAACATTTAGATAACATAGAAAGCCTACAGGCAATGTGGCAGTAACATGCAAAGCAAGCAGATGTTAAACAAAGCCTGCAGGTAATCCAATGATAATATACATAACCAGTAGGTAATATGCAAATAATATATACAGTCTGCAGATAATACAGAGAAAATGTGCAAAGACAGCAGATACTATGTAAAGCCTGCAAGCAGTATTCAGATAATATGCAATGCATGCAATTGTTGTGTCTTTTGGCTTTTCCCAGTTAGGGGTCGCCTCAGCGGAACTCTGGTCCGCTAATGATTGGCAGTAGATTTTTACGTGCTGAGTTGCTGGCCCTGACACACAACCTTCAACGAAGGTGCGCCCATACATGCATGTCTCCACACAGAAGACGCTCTAGCTGAGAATCGAACAGGATGTCTTACTGTGAGGTGACAACGCTACCGCAGCACCACCAACACAGTTGTATGCAATGCGTGCAATTAATATACAAATAATATTAAAGAACAGGCAATATGCATATAATATGCAAAGGCTGCAGGTAAAAAAAGCCTTCCGATAAAATACAGCTAATATTCAAAGCCAACAGAAAGAATATTTATTTATTTATTGATATTTGATTACTAGTAAAGTCCAATTGGGTAGGAGCTCATTTTCAGCAGAGGTCCAGGGAAAAAAGCTCCAAAGTATTCAAAACATTTTAAGAACAGTCATTTTAGTCTTCAAAAATACCACAAAAACATCTACAGTTTAAATAATTATACCAAATCAGACATACAATTAAAACATTGGTTAAGAATAGATGCAAATTATATGACAATGATTTAATATTTAAAGAAATTTTAGCCAGTTTACAGAGAAATTAAAAGTAAATTAGTATAATACAAACAGGAATTGCAATATGAGGTGATGGAAAAACAGGCTTATGGTATATTTAGAGAGAAAGTAGGTGGGGTGGAGAAATTGATGTATGTAAGGAAGTGAGTGATGCAGGGAGAGGAAGGAGATGTAAGGTATGAAGAAATACTTGTTCACATTTAGGGATATAGTTTATTCTGGTGTTGAACAAGAACAGAGACAGCTTTTGGCTAGGAAGTATTTCAGAATGGTTTTGAAGGATGGGAGAGAGGGTATTAATCTGATGGATATAGATAAGGAGTTCCAGGCCTCAACATGGTATGAGTACAGACAATGCCCAGCAGATTTGATAGGTTTGTGGACAGACAGGAGTTTCTGGTCACTGGATCATAATGACCGACAAAGAATATAGATGTGTAAAATGTTATTTAGTGCTGAATAAGCAGAGGGCTGCTGTATACTTTTATAAGTGGTAAGAAGCTGTGTATATGTTAGTTGATGGGTAGCTCTATCCACTTTAGGCATTTTAGTGTTACACAGTGGTGGGTTCTGAAAGAGATATCTGCTGCAAAGTTAGCAACTTTGCTATAGCATTATTCAAGTTTTGATTCCTGTAATGCTGGGAGGTTAGTAAGGATTGGAGCACCATAAAGAAATGTGGGGAGAAGATAAGTAGTGGCAAGTGTAGTTTTAGTTGTGTCTGTGAGAACGTTTTTGGCTCTGTAATGCATCCCTAGTTTTTGATGACTTTTTCTTATGCAATTTTGTATATGAAGGTCAAATTTAAAATTATCATCCACTATCATCCCTAATAATTTACTATAAGAAGTGACTTCAATGGCTGTATTATCAAGAGAGATGACTTTATTCTGTTTTTTTCATGTGAGGAGGATTTTAGGGTTGAGCATGAATGTGAGTTACACAACTATATTTCAGTTGCTGTTAAAGCTGAGTAATTTTTTTGGAGGTATGCCATATCATCAGATGTGAAATGAGCGTGAAGCCATCTGCATACTGTATTCAGGAGGCTTGTTATGTAGATGTGTGCAGGGAGTTGGTGAGAATGTTAAAGAGGAAGGGACCAAGGATAGGGCCTTGTGGTACACTTGTGGTGACTGGGCGGTATGGAAAGAGGGTGGAGTGCCATTTTATTAACTGATATCTATTAGATAGGTAGCTTTAGAACCATAGAAGGGTAGGCTGAGAGAGACTTAATGAGGTCATTTGATGTAGAAGTTTGCTATGACAAACTGTGTCAAAGGATTTAGACAAGTCTAGAAATAATGTGCAGACTAATTTATCATGATCTCAAGCATTACTGACAGCATCTATGTAGGTTAGAAGTGCAGTGTTAGCACTATGGGAAAGACAGAAGCCATGTTGTGTGGGGTGAAGGAGTTTTTCCTGCAAGAGATAGTTTAGCAATTGTTCTTGAACACATTTTTCAAGTATTTTGGAGAGGGGGGACAAGATTGCTGTAGGTCTAAAGTTAGTAATATATGCTGAATTTTCCCATTTATGCAGAGTGATAACGTGTAACTTTTTCTATAGTGAGAAAATGTGAGATTCCTGGATTGACCTATTTATAAGAATTGAAATAGGATAGGCAATGTTTTCAGCTGCTAATTTAAGGTACTCACTTGAAAGGTCATCAGCCGAAGTAGAGCTTGATTTGAGTTTGTTTAAGAGTAGTTTTATATAGGATGTGGATACAAGTTTGGAGGAAAAAATGGATGTGGCGATACATGGCTGTTGAGCAGGGTTATGATTAGATGTTGGGGAATCCTTGGTTAGAGAAGTAATACTATCTATGAAAGAAGAGTTAAATTGTATTGCAGTTACATGTGGTGAGTGATTAGGAGAGAGATTAGGGTTGAATTTTTGGCTAAGATGCAAGATTTCTTTAATGGCTCTCCAGAATTTTTAAGGCTGTGTTTACTAGTATTCTGAAAGCTATCATAGTATAGTTTTTATCTTCATTCATTTGTTTTTTAGTGCAATTCTGAAGCATTCTGAAGTTTTCAAGCTATTGTAGTGTTTTATAATTGTGCCATTCATTTATAGCATAATTTAAGGGGAGTATTTTCAGGAAGCTCCAGTTAATTGATGATAGGGTAGTAATGAACATTTCTAGCTTAAACTCAGAATGGTGGCATGCTGTTTTATAAACGTGCTGTTTAAGTGGATGTGTGAGATGTCTAATTGTGTAGACTGGGAGATGACCACTGCGACAGACATTGTACCAGTGGTGGTGTATTTTCTAGGATCTGATACTAGGATCCAATCTAATATGGAATTTTTTTGTGTTGCTATAATATATAGGGCAATTAATTAGTTGTGTGTAACCAAATAAGTTTACACCTGATGTAGGGGAGTTAGAGTTTATGTCCAACCAATTGGCATTCGCATCACCTAGAAGTATGTTTTCTTGTGGAATTGCTATGGATAACTAATGGAGGATATCTTCCAGCATAGCTGTGTTGTCACCATGAGAGATGTAAAGGACAGTAATACATATTTGTTTATAATTGTTTAATTTCAGGAAAGTAATAAGAAGCTCTGCTGAGCTGAATTTTGGTGTTGGTTTGTTGTCAGGGAAAATGTGGTAGGTGGGAATATTAAAGCAATACCACCACCATTCCTCTTAATATAGTCAGTCTGGATGATAGCATAACTGGGATCTGTCATTTTGGTGTTGTTTATGTTGGGTTAGAGCCAAGATTCAGTTACAGTGAGAATATCCAGTTTATGTTGGGTAATCCAAGCATGTAGCTCAGCAATTTTATTTCTTATGCTTCTAACATCTATGGCAACAAAAGTTAGATTACTGAGGATGAGGACTGACTTTTGTAGGTTAGAGTAGTGTGTGAAAGGCAATTGTCTTAATGTTCATTGTGACAGGTGGGGCCAAGAGTAAGGTAAATGTCTTCTAGAGGGATTTTTAGTATACTGGGAAATTACCGACAAACTCAGTAAGCAGTTTTAGTTTTTTTATTCTTGAACAAGTTGATTTGGGACAAAGGGGCGGACCTGTTGAGGAATATTTGGAGTACATTGAGTTAAAGTGGCAGGTCAGACTGAATGCATACTCTCCTCCAGGTCTTAATGATAGCATTTCTATAGCACCACTTTTGAAACTTAAACAGTTATTTATGTTATGATTTATTTATATTGTCATTGGTATTTTTTGCCTTATAACATTCTTTACATGTGACACTATTGATTCAACATTTGGTTAGCTGACTTTTTGTGTACTTGCAAGTAGGGGGAATATTCACTACTACCTTACACTTCCTGTGATGTTTCTTAACTGAAAGGAAATGATGTGGGGTAATATTTTACTAATTGACTATGTGTGTATTTAAGGAGTTATCAGCCAGCAATTCACTGTTCTGAAGAAGTCTGAGTATTGACGAAAGTGCTTAACTTGTTGCTTTATCATTTTTAAACTGTGACTTTATGTGTATTTGTACTTCATATTGATCATTGGATTGAGTAAAGAATTTTTTCATTATTCGGGCTCCATCTCGTTGGATACCACCCTGCATCTGCTGTTCATTCTAGTTTTTATTCTGCTTACTGAGTTTGTCTGTGTTTTGTTATGGATGCAAGTGGCCGGGTGACCGGCGTTGATGGTGCTGATTTACAAAGCGTCTTGACATTTGTGACGCTTCTTAGCAAGACTGTTGCTGAACTGTCAGCCAAGGTTGATAATATTATCAGGGACAATGCTGGCTTGAGAAATAGACCTTTGGACACTTCACAGTCTAGTTCTTGTTCTTCCATTCCTCCGGGACAAGGAAATAATTGCCAGGGTAATGGGAATAAGAAAGTGATGTATTCCACTACCATTGGTGGGTCTGGCACTTAAGGCTCGAATATGCATGAGCCTCGTGAAGCGTACTATGTTAACATTTCCATAGAACATTGGTTAAAAACTGATCTCGGTTTAAATTGTAGGAACGAGAACGTGAATTCTGACCTAGGTACACTAGATCGACAAATCCACATGTTTAAACCTTTGTTATTCAAATATAAGAAAATTCAGTTAGAAAATGAGTACCTAACTGAATGTATTAAGAGGGAGCAAGTCCCTAAAGGACTACGAATGTGGAAATATCCATCCGGGTTGGAAAAGGATTCACATCTTTACAAAGAACTTTTGGGATTTTTTAACAGACAAGGCTGTGAATTGTTACGTATTCTTATTGTGGATAACAATAAGAAAATGGCACTACTGTTAAGAGAAATTAATCAGGTAGATGTCAACATTAAAAATGACTTATTGTTTGAATCTAAGAAAAATGTTTTTAATGCTGTGTTTGATACTGTCTATAATGAACTCAGTGATTTAAAAGGGAGAAAGGAAATGAAGTTATGTAGGGACAAAATGGATTATGAGAAGGGTGTGGCTTATCCAGACCCCCCCAAGAGGGCAATTTAATCAAATTATTGGTAATCACAATACTTATACATTAGGGCAAGCTTATGAGACACAGGATGATGATAAGGAAGGAGAGGAAATCCCTTTAGAACAAGCCCCCCTCAGGAGATCGGAGAGGCTAATCAAACAACGACAGACGAGATCGAATTATTACAGTCCTCGATCTGCACCACGGAGGGGGAGGGGGGATGGAACAATTACCGGAGATAAGCAGCCCATCACATACTGAGACTGAGAATGTGATTCTTTCAATTGTGACTAATGATTTGGGTGACTTCAGTATTTATAATTACAGTGGTCTTACTGTCACTAGGGAATGAGCCGATTTTCTATCCAAAGGTATGAATTTTGTGCCTACTACCAAGGGCAACATAGTAAATGTTATGGTGCAGTTAAAACTATTTACAAGGAAATTAAATCTAACTTTATTTTTTCCTGATAGTAATTTTACTTATGGCTCAAACCTTAGGAGACCAAGTACCTTTCAACCTCCCAATCACCCTTTGGTACAAATATTTGAGGTTCTATGTGAAAACGACATTAGAACACGATTAGGTTATAGGCATAATGACTCACCTATAGACAATTTAAAAATAGAGGAGAAGGGTATTTTGAGTGAAATTTCACATCAGACTAATATAAGACTTATGAAACCAGACAAGGGTGGGGGTCTGGTTATTATGAATACTGATGATTACAATAGTAGAATGCTTGACATACTATATAGTGAAGTGTACACTGAGACCTCACGAAATGAATTAAACATAGCATATCGTAACATTGACTTAGAATTGGAGCAACTTTTACTGAATGGACAAATCACACTAGACACACACAACTACATTTTAACCAAACATCCCAGGATTCCCACCATATTTGGAATACCAAAAATTCACAAATCAATACACAGTCCACCTTTAAGACCCATTGTAGATGCCAAAGCCTCCAAAACATTTAGTATAGCAAAATACATTGACAGTATGACTAAGGGGGTTCTTGATAATCGGACTACTATAATTAAGGACTCATGGGACTTCCTTGGTAAAGTCAATCAGAATATGTATGACAGTAACCTCATCCTGGTTACTATTGACGTCTATGACCTGTTTTCAGTTATACCACATGATATAGGTCTGGACTGGTTCTATGAGTTTCTATGCAGTAATTCGTCATTGAATCATGACACCATCTTGACCATCCCTACTTGTGTGGTGATGGTTTTGGAAAATAATTTCATTACATCTGAAGGACATTTATTTAAACAAAGGCTTGGAGTTGCCATGAGTGCATGTTGTGCACCAATCTTCGCCAACATTGTCTTAGCACATTGGGAAGATCAATACATTTTTAACTCTGAATTCAAGACTTCATGGGTATTTTATGGGCGATACCTTGATGATATTGTCCTGTTTTGGAATCAATCAGAACAAGATTTGAATAGGTTCTTTTCGTACATGAACAGTACCACCAGTTTTTTGAGATTTACTATGGTCAAGGATTTAGATTATATTCATTATTTGGACATCACCATAAAGAAAGATTATGTGAACAACTGTTTTATTTCCCAGCTATATAGGAAACCAACCTACTCTAACACATTATTACATTTTACTAGTGCACATCCTTTGCACCAGAAGTATTCCCTGGTCAAGGGCCAATGTGTTAGATTGGCCAGGATGGTGTCTGACTTTTATGACTTTACCAAGGAATGTGACAATTTGTCCAATATGGTTCAGAGAAGAGGTTATCCAGAGCCTTTTCTATCAAACATAATTCAGGAAGTTATAAATAAGAGGACCAGTGGACACTTTAGAGCCCTATTGGGCAATAGGGATGACCACAACAATGTGAGGCACAATAATACTATTTTTACACATGCACTGACACTCACATATTCTGCAGATTTTGAAGAAATCAAATACATAATACATAAATATTGGAAGGTTTTTGATAATGATATTGGGGTCTTGGACAAGATAGGTAAGAGACCCACTATAGTTTATAAAAAGAGTACATCAATAAAAGGACTACTTGAAAAAGGCAAACCTAATCTTACTAGAGGTGGCACGTATAAATGTGGTAGATGTCCCCAGTGCCCTTTCATGATGGATACGGACAAATTTAAACTTAAGAATTTTGGATCCATTACTAATAAAAAGAAAATGTTTTGCTATACTAAGGGGGTTGTTTATATTGCAGTATGTAAAAACTGCCAAGGTTATTATGTGGGGAAAACAAAAAATGCTTTTAGACTTAGAGTCTACCAACATTTATATGATATCAAGCAGAAAAATATGAAGAATGCTTTATTTAGGCATATTAATGACCAAAGTAATCACAGTTTTAGTTTTTTTATTCTTGAACAAGTTGATTTGGGACAAAGGGGCGGACCTGATGAGGAATATTTGGAGTATATTGAGTTAAAGTGGCAGATCAGACTGAATGCATACTCCCCTCCAGGTCTTAATGATAGAATTTCTATAGCACCACTTTTGAAACTTAAACAGTTATTTATGTTATGATTTATTTATATTGTCATTGGTATTTTTTGCCTTATAACATTCTTTACATGTGACACTATTGATTCAACATTTGGTTAGCTGACTTTTTGTGTTCTTGCAAGTAGGGGGAGTATTCACTACTACCTTACACTTCCTGTGATGTTTCTTAACTGAAAGGAAATTATGTGGGGTAATATTTTAGTAATTGACTATGTGTGTATTTAAGGAGTTATCAGCCAGCAATTCACTGTTCTGAAGAAGTCTGAGTATTGACGAAAGTGCTTAACTTGTTGCTTTATCATTTTTAAACTGTGACTTTATGTGTATTTGTACTTCATATTGATCATTGGATTGAGTAAAGAATTTTTTCATTATTCGGGCTCCATCTCGTTGGATACCACCCTGCATCTGCTGTTCATACTGGGAAATTACTTATACTTTTTTTTGGAGAGCATTTTTCCACTTAATTTTGTTTTGTTCGAGTTGAAATGGAGTTAATCAGTCTATATTTGGAGTAAAGGTTGAAGGGCATCATTAAAGAGGTTTGGTGCAATGTGTGGAGAGTGTAGGGAGGAAGTATGAATAGGTGGTTGGGACAGAGCTGAAGAGATGTTGAGAGCTATTACTGAGTCATGGTAAGAGTAGGAGGAGAAGAACAGAGGATAAACTGAGGATTATCATGATTAAGTAAAAGGATTTGTGAGTTATTGATGTCAGGTAGTGGGGAAGTAGGGATCAAATAGGAAAAGTAAGTGGCAGGGCAGAAGGATATTAAGTGGTGCTAATGTCTGAAAACTAATAGAGGTCAGGTAGGAAAGAATTATTTTTTATGAAGGAAGAGAGGTTGTCTGCATCTTCTTTGGAATGTAAGGAATATAGGGGTTTAAAAGGCTAGTGTGTGTTATGGAGTTAAAATAGGAAGAAGTGAGGGTTTATTTGTGAAAAGTAGAAGATATAATGTAGAATCAACTAGTACTGTTAGGGAGGAGTGTGACTATGAATAAATACAGTGCAGAGCAGTGTGGGAGGGAGAAATGTAGTTGAGAATGGCGTTAAAAGATTAAATGGAACTTATGAATTTAGGTAAAAAGAAACAGGAGTGTTGTGTGATGGTAGTAAGGTTGTTTGTGAAAGGTTAAGCAATAAATGTCACAACTGAAATGTGTATGTGGGAATCATAGTAGAATAACAAGGGGATGGTGTTGGGTAGTGACATATAAATAATTTGAGGAAATCTACAAAGCCCAAAAGAAAGCAGGTAAAACTACAGATGATATTTAGGACATCAGGAACTTTACAGATATGGTTGCAATCACTAATGCAAGCATAAAGTGGTATTAGGTGCTGCAGGCACTGCCTTGTAGTCAGTACCTGTAGTACAAGTTCCACATACAAGTGGAGTTAGTTGTACTATAGACTTCAGGGGAGAGAGAAGCTGAGAATGCACATGTGTGGGTAGAGGTAATGTGAGCTGTGCCATCCCTGATCTTCTGTGTGATGGCCCACAGTGACCGTGTAGCTAAAAATACAGTTAATTCTCTTGTGTGCTAGTGGCCTAACATTTACATCCCTTCTTATGGGCAAGGAAAATGCAAACATGATGGCTGTGCTGGCCTTCATGTCTGCATTCTCCAGTCCACCCTACTCATGGAGCACCTGTGCTGGATAGCGTCATGGCTACCGGTATGGCAGACTTGGTACTGCAGAAAGGGTCACTGCCTGCAATACCAGGCCTGCCATATAAGCTGAATTGTAGAAAAGAACAATTTTTAGTTGTACTTGGTAAGCTCAACAAGTCTTCAGTTATGCTTGTGCTATGCCAGGCATAAGTAATCAGATTCATTAACATAGTATAGAATCTCATTAACTGCCCTTGACATAGATGGACTTTCAGCCATTCAGTACTTTGGCTTCTGAGGTACTGAATAAGCCAAGCATTGCCACATAGTTTAATACCATTATGGGAGCAGAGTGGAATCTCGGTTTGGGGTAGCAAGAGAGAGGTTATAGGGGCTCGCCACTCAACTACTCTGATTCCTTTAGAATTCAGCCCAAGAAGGGTGGCCTTAAATAGAAAAAGGACGTCATTCAGTTTGATATCAAATTATAAAACAGTCTTTTCATCCAGCAAAACAATGGCTGTTTTATAACACTGCGCGACACAAAAAAGTATCCACTAGTAGGCAGCCATTCCACAAATTTACATTTCTAGGTCCAAGTGTCAGCATCGTAACTGGCTAAATTCTGCTTTAAATAAAACAAAGGCAGCAGCTTGCTGTCTTTGGTTTATACAAACAGCTGGTCAGGAGAAGTTGTTAATATAACTTTGTGCAAGCAATGAAATAACAATCAGAAATCATAGTCTCACTTGCAAGCTTGACTGTCACAAAGCACAGTTTTACTTTCCGGACTATTAGGTAAAAGTTAATGAAAAGACACTTTTACTTGTAGGCTTTATCTTTCTGTGCCTTTTTAAATCAAAACCACTCATATAAGTTCTAGTTACGTAGTCTAGTTACGTAGTTACGGTCTATAAAGTTTCTAAGACCACAGGGCTTTTAGAGTATGCAAGCTTCCCAATCCAGCTCAGGAAATATAGTGTCTTTCTTTGTCCAAAGCTATTTGTTTTTCACACATCTCTGCAACACACATGTTCTTTCACATTCCACTTTGAAATGAAGACTTTCTCACAAAAGGCATCTTATTATAAACACCTACTTAGTCTGTCTGCAGTACTCATTAAAGTGAACTAACACCCACTAAGGCAAAACAGTCCAGAGTTATTTCAGAAGTGCATGGCTTATGTATCATTTACCACACAGAAGCCAATGTTCCTTGTCACATTTCCCTCAATCCATCTCTGGACCAGAAGTTTCAATAACTTGTGAAGACAGAAAAAAAATGTAGCCTTGCAAGGTTGCCTATGATTCAGTGCTTAACCACGGCCTATATTTCATGGAATAATGATAAGACTGTAGATTGAGGAACCATTTTCTTAGCATAGGGTGTCATTCTTTGTTTAGACTCACTCACTACATAGGGACATGATGTATCATCATCATCAGCCCTCTTTTCCACATTTTTCTACATGGAATTAGGATGTAGTGTCAACTGTCTGCCACCATCTCTCTCCATTCAGTGCCAGTCTCTTACTTTCTTCGACAGTCATGTTTCACTCTCGTAGGTCTTCTCTCATGCAATCCATCCATCTTTTGGCTAGACATCTTCATTTCTTCTTGCCTTCTTCCTGTCCCTCCCAAATCTTTTTCAACAAATTATTGTCTGCTTTCCTGCACACGTGCCCAAACCACCTTAATATGTTCTTTTTGACATTTTCTGCAATTGGAGTTACTTTGGCTTCATTTCTGATGTTATAACTTTTTGTCTGTCTCACAGGGATGGCAGGATGTACACTATGGGCATGACGTATAACAAGCTAAAAATGTTGACCCATGATGTATTACCTAGGTGTGGAGACTGACCTCTTAATTGTAAGGCACTCTATTTGAACTGCAGAATCCATCATTTCCTGAGGGGAGAGTTTTATGCTCAGATGGGATATATTTCTCCCCTATTTCTTGGACCAATGCAGTCCTAAATCCACACATCTGAGCCATCAGCCTTCACAAGGAATTATTTGCTAAAATCACTTTATCCAGTTCTGGTTGTGCACACAGGATACTTTTTTAACTCAGGAATGCCTGTTTAACTTTGTTAGTCCACTGACCTTTAGGTGTATAAGTAATTACTAGGTATGCAGTCCAGAAGACAATCCAGTAGTCTAGCACAATTTCCCAGTTCCACAACATACTGTCTGGTTAAGTGACTTACTGAATGTCACACTCTAGGTAAATGAAGGCTGAGAGTATCATACTCTATATCATAGCAAGCGGCTCATTAACAGCTTGTAGCCTTAATCATCTGTCCTAACTACCTTCATAGGGGCACTTGCCTTTGTTATATTCGACAGAGGATAGACTAAAGTGGCAAAATAGGAATAAACCCATCTGTAATAGCGAGAAAGCTATAAGAGGGTTCTGGCTTGTTTATAATGTGTGTTTATAGCCTCTGTCTTCCCCACCTTAAGTTGTAATGTGTGTTTATAGCCTCTGTCTTCCCCACCTTAAGTTGTAATGTGTGTTTATAGCCTCTGTCTTCCCACCTTAAGTTGTAATGTGTGTTTATAGCCTCTGTCTTCCCCACCTTAAGTTGTAATGTGTGTTTATAGCCTCTGTCTTCCCCACCTTAAGTTGTAATGTGTGTTTATAGCCTCTGTCTTCCCCACCTTAAGTTGTAATGTGTGTTTATAGCCTCTGTCTTCCCACCTTAAGTTGTAATGTGTGTTTATAGCCTCTGTCTTCCCCACCTTAAGTTGTAATGTGTGTTTATAGCCTCTGTCTTCCCCACCTTAAGTTGTAATGTGTGTTTATAGCCTCTGTCTTCCCCACCTTAAGTTGTAATGTGTGTTTATAGCCTCTGTCTTCCCCACCTTAAGTTGTAATGTGTGTTTATAGCCTCTGTCTTCCCCACCTTAAGTTGTAATGTGTGTTTATAGCCTCTGTCTTCCCCACCTTAAGTTGTAATGTGTGTTTATAGCCTCTGTCTTCCCCACCTTAAGTTGTAATGTGTGTTTATAGCCTCTGTCTTCCCCACCTTAAGTTGTAATGTGTGTTTATAGCCTCTGTCTTCCCCACCTTAAGTTATGTCCCATAGTATAAACCAAATACATGGCTTCCGCCTTGCTAATAATGCAGTTGTCAGGGTTAGCTGCAAAGCAATCTGTTGACATAAAATTCAGAACTGCTTTTATCTTGGGTAAGCATATTTGCCAGTCCAGTGTGCAGATTATTATATTGTTTAAGTGTGCTGCAATGCAGTATGTATGGGGTTTTAAAATTCTATTTGTCATTCTTTGGAATGTGTGGAGGCCCATGCAGGATAAATGTCAGTATTTTTTACTGAAACAGACCACCAGGGGCAATGAAAGTGTTTTATCTTTGGCCTGTTCTGTTAAAAGGAATTTGTCAGTAACCTTTTATTAAAACTAGGGTGGTGAGTTATCATGCATTTCCCAATCTCTTTATAAGTATGTGTATTCAAGGCATGGCATAGGTATTGACTTAAGTGATTTCATTAATTTTATGAAAATAATTGGAAAAATCTAATGGTGAATCTCTTTTAATTTCTCAAAGTATTTTGGGTTTTTAATACCATGACAGGAATGGACTCCATTCCTAAGTCCGAGTATGATTAAAGTTCATAAAGTTAGTATTGTTTCAATCTTTGATGTTAGCCAGAAGTCCTCTTTGCAGCACCTGCAATGTGCCCAGTAACAACTCCTTCTACAATTTGTACGGGGTTACATGTATCGGTAACATATCTAAGTATGATTGTAAGTTCTTTTTTATAAGACCCGTTGCTCCTACTACTATTGGAACTGTCTGGGTATCCTTCTCCTACATTGCCCTCGTTTCAGCCTGCAAATCCTGTTTTTTATGTCTTTGTGTCTCTCTGTATATAAGACACTATAGTCACTGGGTGTAACTATTTCAATGATCAATGCTACTTTTGTTTCCTTTTCATGGACTATTATATCTAGTTTTCTCTCATCTGTTTTTTGAACTGTTGGTAATGGGTGATCCCATGTGACATAAACGTCATCATTTTCTATAATGCATTGTGGCTTATGTTTCCAGTGTTTTTCAGCTACTTCAGTATTAGAATGTTTGCACAATCCCCAATGCAACAATCTTGCTACATTATTATGCCTTTCAGTATTTATTCCTTCTGCCATTAGTATATCACAACCAGCAACAAGATGTGTGACTGTTTCCAATTCTGTATTACAAAACCTACATTTGTTTGTTACGCCCACATGTTCGGTGGGCTTTGTAAACCAACATGTACGTAGTCCACTATCTTGGGTCGCCAATATTAACCTTTCATCTTTTGGTTTAAA
>NC_056751.1:562184643-562339643 GCF_019279795.1 Protopterus annectens
GATCCGAGACCTCTTCCATGTCTCTTTTCATGTAGTCCAGGGAGGTACGTCTCAAGTCATTCACTCCAACATGGACAATGACAGAGTCATATTTGTACTTGTTGTGGAGTGAGTTGAGTGCATGCGTTATGTGGTGGATCCTGGCACCTGACAGGCAGCTTACTGTAATTTTCTCCTTGTTCAGCCAGATGAATGGGACATCAGTGTGCCTGACTATAGAGTCACCTATGACTAAAGTGTTGGGTACATTGTCTTGCCTTAGTTTTTTCCTTCATTTAGGGATCCATTGCTCTATCCTGCTGTGATGTTATCAACATTAGATTTTCTACACTAAGTTCTTCACTTCGTAGATAATCCATAACCTCAGTTTCTATTTCTTTAACTTCTCCATTACTTATCCTCTTTTCTACTTTTTCTCTTTGTTTTCTTATTTCTTTTGTTTTGTAAAATTTTCCATATCCAGCTGCCTTTGCCCGTATTTCTCTTCAAATATCTTTGGGGCTGCTTTTTTTGTATTGATTAGTTTTGCTTTCACTTTGCATACATATTGCACCATATTAAATCTCTCTCTCTTTCCCATTTCCATATATAATGATGCCATATGACTTTGCCACTAATACTCCAGGGTTATTCCATGCATTTTGTGATTTTACATTCACTCTCAGCTTCTGTTTTGCATCCCCCTACTAGCAACCTCTTATTGAGTTCAGGAATTCTGTATTCCTTTATTCTGACCCATTATTAATGGTTTTATAACTGTGGCATGGTTTGTCAAATCAGTTATCCCTGGTATACTATGATAAAGTTGTTTTGTAAAACAAATTCCTTCATCTCTTTCTTTAAGTCTCTTGACAAGGATTCTGCTATCTAAACATATGGGTCAGGCTGTTTTACTTGGGTCGGCTTTGTCATCTGGGACACTATGAAACCTTATCTTTCTTTCCAGGGTTTTAATACACAATGACATGATATAGCTGCTTGTGTTTCCTTTTGTTGGGGTACCCACATTTATAGTTTACTTCGTCAACCTTCTAATTGTTTCATACTTTCCTTGCCATGTGGAAAGGGATTCATTCTCCACTGTGGGAAGAAGAACTAGCACTTTATCCCCACGTTGGAATCTCCTTACCTTAATGTTCCTGCAATTGCTCTCTCTTTGAGTGTCTTGGGCATGTCCTATGTGTTTTCTTACAATGGACATAATTGCTGCTATTTTTTATCACATTTTACCAATGTGTCCCATGGAAAAGGGGGCATTCTCCTGCTGCCATGTTTTCCTTGCTAAGTCCAACAGACCTCTTAGGATTTCTTCAATAAAGTACCACAAATGGGGTTAACTCACTGGATCACTAATCACTAAGGTACTTCCTTGAGGGCAAAAAACAGATAAGGTAGTAAGATGTCTCAGTTTTCCCATCCTTATTCACTATCCCTTTCAATATATTCTTCTAGGTTTCATTAAAACCTCTAGCAAATCATGTGTTTGGAGATAATGCACAGAAATTCTAAGTTGTTTAATTCATAACAACTGGTGTAATTCTTTCATAACCTTAGACACAAATGGGTTCCCTTGAACTGCTATAAATTCCATTGAGATTCCCACTAGGCTTAACACAAGCATGAGTTTCCATGTGATTAATTTGACAGAAACCCTTTTTGTGCTGCAAGTTAATGAGAGGTGTAGTCTAAACCATTAAGATATACTTATGTACCCTAAAATTACTGACTAAGGATTCTCCTAGATCCATAGCAGTTTAACCCAAGGGTAGATTAATTATACTAAGAAGTAGTAAAAGATTATTTATCTCTCCTTCGTGGACCAGGTTAGTCCCAATAGACTGGTGGCCTCTTTTCAGGAGAGACCCAAAGTGGTATTAATGCTACAACTGAATATTTTACAAGGGAAGTTATCTGATATTCAGAATAAGAAAACAAAACAAAACCTTTCTATGACAGAAAAAAAAATCTTAGGCCAATAGAACCACCATAAGGCCATCTATCACATCTTTTCCACCTCTAAGCACCCCCCAGTACCTGGTTATGAATGAAGTTTAGCACTTTGTTTTTGAAGGCTTGTGCTAGTAATAACTGCTTAACTACAGTTTCTCCTTTTTTCACCTAGCAAATAAGCTCCTTGTTTGATGTATTTGTTTGATGTTTATTAAGTGGGTAACTAAACTTGACCAAGGACCCCTTACAGCCATACTTCAGGCCAAGCAGGCAGTGACAAAGTACAAATAAAATACATACAGATTACAATAAGATGCTGACACCTTATTAAAAATAGAAGTAAAGTAAAAATGCAGATAAAAGTCTTTACATAGTCATACATCCAGCATGATACAAGTGAATTAAATAAACATAGGTTCATAGGTGTATACTAGACTAATGACCACTGGGGTCTTTATAAGACTAGCTATGCACAAACAATGTACCCCACAAGATTTTTGAACCTTAGATATTATTTAAGGGGTATTTATAAGCTAGACTATGGTTTACAGACTACCTGTGTTCATCAGAGACATAGGTGCCAAGCGTAAGGAAATTTTCCAACTTCCAATACACTGGTCCAGTTTATGCCTGAATAGGGTTAGGCAGGAACTCTACTTCACACAGATGGGAATCCTGTTCTAGAGGAAGGGAATTCTTTGATACACATACCTGCCCCAACATGTCCTATTTATGTCACAAACAAGGGTCAAGTGCTTAGATCAGGTAGTTCTGATGCTATTGGTTTTGTGGATGTGCAAAAGATCCAACACAATGAGATCCAAGGATGCCTTGTATGCCAGACACAGATCATCTCTCAACAGTCTGTAGGAATCTGAGTATAGAGATAGGGCTTTGAGGCAATCTACACAGGACACATTGTTTACACCCTGTGTTCTTTTTGTGAAGAATCTTGAGGAACATTCCAGATGTTGCATGTTCCTGTTCAGGTACATATTGATGGGGCGCTGTACTCAGTGATGCGGACGAAATACAGAGACATGATGACTTCCTTGGACCAAGATGCCATGCCTTTGCTTATACTTTAAACAATATGTAATGATTTCCCACTACCTTAGACACATGTTGGTCAAAAAACAGGTGCCATCCTCATACGTCCCAAACTCCATGACTATTGGGCCCACTCTTAGGGGTGTGTTATCAATGAGGTAGTTTCCTAGGGTGACCAATTTGCCAAAGGTTACCATTATGCATTTCTTGGAGATGAGTAATAATTGGGGGTTGGTATAATGATTAAGGTGTTTAACCCACAGACACTAGGTAGAGTGTTTGATTCATACCTTTGGGGAGGAAATGGGCTGGGCTTAGAATGGCCTATTAAGCCAGCTAGCCTAGTAATTAGGTCTAAACTATGAACTATGAACTTTGCACTGGTCTTTTGTCTGTGTTAGTCCTTCCCAAAGGATGTTAGTGTCTTTGATGGATTCTATGACTATTCATAGTTTGCAGTCATCTACAAACTCACTCAGCCAGAGAGCTTTGACATTGACTTTGACTTCCGAGTATTAAATGCCAAAAAGGAGCAGGCCCAGCACAGAGCCCTGAGGGTCACCATTAGTGTCCAGCCTCTTTGTGGAGGGTGTCTCCTCTACTTTAACTTCCTGAGTACTATCTGAGACCCAGATTGGGTATTGAGCACACAACTTAGAGTTTAATGACTAATTCTGTGAATTTCATTACAGTGCTCAAGTAGGGTGTTGTATCAAATACCTTAGACAAGTCAAGGTAGGGGGGTACTTTTTCTTATTTCTTTTTCTATTCATTAAGACAATCATAAAAATAAATGACAACATTAAACATAGAAATAAGAAAATATGCTAGCATTGAAATATTAATACACAATACAAAAGAGTGTCAACCATTTTATATATATATATATATATATATATATATATATATATATATATATATGTATATTTATATATATATATATATATATATATATATATATATATATATATACATATATATATATGGATTCACATCTAATGGCCGAATTAACATTACGCCGAATTACACATTACCGAGACCACATTAACGAATGTACACATTGCCGAAAACTAAAACAACCGAACTACACTATGCTGAATAGCAAGTTCACTCTACCGTATAAATACGTAGCAGGATTGTCCTATAATATACCTTGTACAAGTCAACAGCATGGCGGACTTGACGAGCAATGCACCTGGAACCTTGGGTAGCGTTTACAACTGCAGTAAGTCGCAAAGAGGAAAATAAGTACTTGTCATAGATGGCTTCATTTACCATCTGAACAAAAGAGCAAAACATAGGAGCTATTGGGTATGTAAGTTCAAACGTGCTCAGCAATGTAAAGCAACAGCTATCACTGATGTTGTAACAAACGGAGAGGAGTTAATAAAGTCATTAGAGCATAACCATGAAGGAGATCCAGGGGATGTGGAAAGGTATGATGTCTGTGACATGCTAAAGCAAAAGGCAATACTTTCTAGAGATATCCCATGTTTAGTAGTTGATGATGCTGTTTCTAGTTCACCTATTGAGTATGCCACCTCTTTGCCCAGTAGAAAAGCATTACTACAACAGGTACGAAGACTCCGTACACGTTCTGCTGTCAAGTCTAAGTCTGGTACTGTAACACTAAGTAATTTGAATATTTTAGACTACTCACTAAAGGTGGGTGAGTTTATCATAGAAAGTTTATCTGACACCAATGAAGAACACATAGTAGTAGTGTTATCTACAAAAGAAAATCTAATTCAGTTATCTAAAGTAGTAATATGGCTCATGGATGGTACCTCTATCACTAAAGGGATAATATGTCGTCAATTGCACACGATTCATTCCTGTATCACTGTGGGAAGTTATTGTAAGTCTGTACCTTTAGTCTATTATTTAATGTCAAAAAAGTCTTTACGTTCGTATAATTTCATGTGGCAATGTGTTTTTCAGTTACTAAATCGCACCGGTCAGCAAATAGAATGCAAGTACATCCTATGCGATTTTGAAATTGCCGCCATTAAGATCTTGAAAATTAATGTGTCTGGTGTAGTGAGCAAGGGCTGCTTTTTCCATTTTGCTCAAAATCTGTGGAGGAAACTGCAAATGTTGGGACTAGCTATGTTATATAACAGTAATTTGACATTTCAAGGTTACGTGAAAAGATTATAGCTGCTCTTGCTTTCCTGCCTGAGTCGGACGTTATTCCAACTTTTCAGCAACTATGAGAACAGTTTCCAGTAGAGGGGAAAGAGTTGCTTAAGTATTTTTCTGAGTGGTATATCTTCGGTAAACCAAGAAAATTCACTACTAGATCCACTATATCTGTTTGTTTTCCCCCACTTTTTCTGATTGAGTTTTGGAATGTCTATGAGCTTAATGAAATGTTTTTGGCCAGAACACAAAATAGCGTGGAAACCTGGCACTGGAGATTTAAGTGTCTGATTGGGAGAAATATCACAGATTTGCATGTGATAATGTGTACTATAGCTCGAGAGCAGAATAGGGTAGAAGAATTAAGAGCCAGAATGAGTGTAGGCTTTCCACCCGCTCCTAAACGGCGAAAGCTGATTCAATGACAAGAACAGTTCCAGTATATCTTTCAAAGTCGCGAGGACTTTACTAGTATGGAGTTTATCACGGCTATTTCTTTACTATTGAAAATGTAGGATGGTGTTTCTTGGGATTGGACTTTTGTGGTATGCAGTTGTGTTTTTCATCACTACTTCTTCACATATTTGAATTGCTGACGAGAATGGGTTAGTGTTAATTGCACATTTAAAAGATGTCAATTTGGAAGGTGTGCACTAATGGGTTGTCAATGTGCTGGTCAAGTTTGCCTTGTTTGTATTCGGCAATATGTGGTTCGGCATAGTGTAGTTTGGTAGTTTCAGTTTTCGGCAATGTGTACATTCGTTAATGTGGTCTTGGTAATGTGTAATTCGGCGTAATGTTAATTCGGCCATTAGATATGAATCTAAATAGAAATACTGTAGACACGTCTTTGTAAAATGGCAGGACACAAAAGCAAACCCACACAAACACAGGGAGAAGATACAGACCCCCACAAAGAAGGCACCCCAGCCAAGAATCACACCTGAGAACCTGCAGCTGTGAGGCAACAATGCTACCACTGCACCATCAAATATCAAGCATTACAATATTTACAAACCACAGATATTATGAGGAACAGATCAGATCAAATATGAGGCAAAAATCTGCAATTTTTTTACAAATGGTGGTGGGTAGGGAATTCAGGTCTTTAACACCTGCATACAAGGTACAGGGCTCAAGCCTGAGGTATTCCCTACCACACCACCATGAGTCTAACCACTAGTATATTGCACCTGGGGCATTTTCACACACACACACCCCTGTAGTAAACCACAATGAAAACCCGTGCAAATCCGACCTTGCCCGTCGCAAAAAATTTTTTTTCTTCAGTCCAATAGCATGGGCCGGCCCTGGAACTATTTCAACTTTTATGCAGATTGTAGAAGTCAGAACCTCGTATATCATTCTATTTATGAGGATTGTGCCTGCTATTATGTTGGGAAGATGAATAGAGCCTTAAGATTTGGAATATGTGAACACTGTAAGGATATTTTGAAACAAGCAACTAAAAGTGCCCTTTCCAAGCAAGTATTAAATTTCTGGTTCTAGAACTTTTTAAACCTAGTGTTAGGCTTGGAGATTTAAACACCAGGACAAAATGTTTAGAAATGAAATGGATTTTGGAATTAAATGTTACTAATGGTAAAGGCCTTAATGGCACTGCACCTTTAAGACAAATACTAAAATTAAGACTTCTATCTCATTAAGGTTTTAATTGTAAAGAATTAGGGACCATATGTATTGCATGAAGAAGCAATATGATTTTAGTGCTTTAGCAAAACATGTTTTGTCTACTGGCCCTGAACATAACTTTGTCTTCCAGGTATTATGTGTGATCAGCCCAGGTCTGCGAGGTAGTGATATAGTGACTCGTACTGAGGTGGTCGAGTTAGAGTGGATCTTGAGGTTGGGGGCACACCTAGTTATGGGGTTGAATGATCATGTCCCCATTAAGCCTGTATTAAGGAATAAATGGCTGTAGGGTGTTTATTGTTGTTTGTTTACATATTTATGAATATCTTTCATGTTTTATTTATTTGTGTTAATGTTTTTATTATTTTTTTTTATTTTTTATCAGATTTTATGCTAGTAAATATTATCTACTTTATATGCCTTTAAGCTGAGAATGTGGCTGCATGAACATTTGTTCTATTGGCTGTTAAGCTGTTTGAGATGATGTCATTTGCATATAAGTTATTCTGTCCCCATTCATGTTTGTCTGATGAAGTGGTATGGTATTACCGTGAAAGCGCTAACTTTCTTTCTCTGCAATAAAGGGTTTATCTAGTTTTTGGATTTCCCTGCATATCGAGCTGTCTTCTGCCTGCTTTGGGGAATTTTGCAGTTTTACAGTTTCATTTGGTTGCTGCAGTTGGGTTTGTTTTTGCTATTCATAAGCCATTCATATTTTTAATTACGTTTAATTCTGTTTTAATCAAGGTTTATGTTAGTATTTAAATACCTAAGTTGTCCTGAATGCATGAGATCTGGAAAAGCGCCTGTGATATGTGTGAAAGTGCTTATCCTTTAATTTCTGTCTGTTTGCTATTTTAATAAAGTATACCTTTGTTATACATTGTGTTGTGTCATGTTTGGCTAGATATTACTATTGTTTTACATTTTGGACTTTTGGTTAATCCAGCCTTCACCCGTTTACGCTGTTGTTCTTTGATATCCTTGTTTGTGCCACAGCATCAACTCACCTTTGTTCCCCTCTAAGAGAACAGTCCATTTTGGTTTGTGCCATAGCAGTAACTCACCTTTCCTTGTCCCAAAGCAACAGTCTGTGCTTGTTTGTGACATAACAATAACACAGCTTTGTCCCCCTTCTGAAATAACAGGCTACCCCTGCATGTGCCATAAAAGGAACTCACCTTTGCCCCCCCCCAAAAGAGCAGTCTATGCTTGTTTGTGCCATCCAATCTGCCCCTCAGTTGTTGGCAACTGCATATCATATTATTCCCAGTTAATATCCATTCAAATTTTAAGGTCAGTGATATAGACTGGCTTACACACTGCATGCCTCTGAGTACTTGTCAGATAACTGATGAATGAGCAAGAAATACAGAAAGCTAAGACAGAGCTGCATATTTGCAAGCAATAATCATAACAGTTTGTGTGATGACTAAGTGCACTACATCAAAATATACCATATATAATAAATGTACAAATAATAGTTTATGCTTTTATAGGTGTAAATTCAGTTGCACTTGATCGTGTGAGGAATGACTTCAGTTCTTTGCTGCAAAGCTGTTTGTGTGGCAAAGAGGGATAAATCACCCATTCTTTTTTTCTGAAGCTGCATTGGAGAGAGAATTGAACTCCAGGCCTATGTAGACATATTTCATTTGTACTAACATGATTTTCCTCATTTCAACTATTTCTCCTGTATTTATTTATTTATTTATTTTTAATTTTTTTGGCCAGTGTTTGCATGATGTGCCTCTTAGCACAAACAGGTTTGATTCTGGTCATCCTGTTTGCACAAAGTGCAGTGGTGCACAAACTGGATGAATAGACCACCCAGGTAACAGACAGGACCCAGACAGCCACAGATAAAAACAGGATGCATTCAATTAATACTAAACATGTTACCTGGCAATGCCCACCCTCAAGCACTTGGTTTATGAGATGGTAAGTGATGTGCAACATTTTCAAATGTTGCAAAACAAAAAAAAGGGCACACTCCCAGTAAGCTCGATACCTGCAATTGGTGGGAAAATATCATTCTACATTGGTCTTCAGCTATGGTAGGCATGACAGGTGTTCATGGAGAGGGATTGAGATTTTGTGCTCAGAGGTGGAGTGACCAGGAGTCCAAAGTGTTTGTTGGACTCCTATGAATGAACATGAGCCCAGGCTATGGCAGAAGGACTATTGTGGCTTGGATTACATGCCAGAAGCATGGAATAGTCTTGCCCAGGCTTTGACCAGTGCTACCAGTATCCCCCACACTGGTGAGCAATATAGATATTATTACAGCGACCTCCAGAGGAGGAAGATGGATACCCTTCAATGTTGGATCGAGGAATGTAGGACTGGGGGCACCCCACATTTGTATAAGTATCAATTACAGAGACTACTTGTAAGGGTTAAAAGCTGAATATAGTCAGAACTAGTATTCCTAATGGTTTTCTGCTCCATTCTGTTTTCCTCCACAGCCATCACAGACCGTGAACTGAATGTGAGAACCCATGCTGCTAGACTGGCATGGATGAGAGAAGCATGTAGTATGTATGCAGCAAAACAGCACTGTTACTGTAGCATTAAAAGTTTAAGATTTTTTTGGGGTACCTTCTACAGTTGTATCAAAGTGAGCATGCATATTTAAACTGTAACAGCAAGTATGCATTCATTAGTACAGTATTAGAAAGTAATCACAGGTTGGGGGTTAACATACCAAACTTCCCAGCTTTACAATACTGTTAATTTGTCATCAGTATTGTATGGTACATTCAAACTTCTATAGCAGTGGCACAAATGGCCTGCTGTAAATTGTAATCTGTATAATTGGAACTTGCATATGTGCATATATTGCACACATTAACAATTGATTGCTGTAATCTGTAGTATAGTGTGCATCTGTTATAAGCTCTTTTTTATTTTTTTTTCACAAAGCACAGTGGGGTAGCTCTGCCCCACATGATCCTCCTGCCCCCACTCCACTGGCTATGACACTGAGGCCCTGCATGTCTAGGACGCAACCTGGCAGCACCCCCTCTGCTGCCCCTGCACTATCTGGCCCCTCAGGTAGTTCAGCCCTGCAGGATAGGCCAGCTGTTCCCTCTGGGGGCAATGGCGGAGGTGGTGATTTTTATCAGCCACTATGAAAACTGCCAGGGATGATGCATAGGTTTCTGCTTAACAAAGTTGCTGCACACATATGCTGGATGGAGACACTGCTCTCCATCATTGTACTTAATAACATGAGAAGGAGATGCAGACATCTGACACTGTAGCCACTGGTGTAGTGAGGTGACAGTGATGACAGTCCAGTGGATGATGACTTGATACTCACTGTCACCCAGCTTGACATCTATGGGTTTGCGATGTCCCACCCCTCACCCCAATCATGGTGCTCACCAACCTCTTGTGTCCTTCACCATCCCTGTGTCTTATCCTGTATGCCCTGTCTGTCTGTCTGTGATTGCTTCCTCACCTACCCAGCCTATCTGACACATGTGCCTTCCCAAACATTCTCTCTCTCTTAAAATAAAAAAAGGAGAACCCATCCCCCCTTCCCAAATAAAATTGTCCCATACATAGCTCTCCATTTCACACACATGTCTTCCTGACACACTTTAATTAGTCCAACTGGCTATACAACATGGTTGTGTTGTGGTCACTCCTCTCTCTGAAGGTGACATTGCAAATTCAGCTAATATTCTGCATATATAATAATTGTTTACTACTGAAGAAATGGATAGCTATGTTTTGTTACATCCCTCCTGCACATTCCTGCCGTACTTTCACTTTGTTTTTCCTCCTGCTTGCTCCCCATTTCACCACTTTCCTATCTGCCTCATTTCTTTTCTTTAAAGCATAAATGCTGGTCTTACTTACATAACAGATCTTACACGGTATTGCTATCCACGTTCACTTGAAAGGTTTCATGGACAACAACCATACACAGAAATGCTATCCACATTCACATAAGAGGTTTTGCAGCCAGCAAATCTGCTGTGATTATCAGTGAAACCTTGCTTACATGCGCTGTACATCATTAATATGAATTGCGCAATGCCGAGCGATGAGCAACATTTCAGCCATGTTAACATTCCGTGGACTTTGCGCAAAGCCTATGCAGGGTTTATTGAATCCTGGGGTTCATCCTCATTCATATAACGCACACCTCTTTTCACTGGGTTTAATCTTGATCCTCATAGGAAATAAAGCACCAATGGCACAATTTCCTTTTCTTATTTTACTAGGATCATATAAACATTTGACATGTACTTTTCCATTAATATTAAATTCACCAGATAACCCTTTCTCCTAAATTACATATCTTTATTCAAGATCATTCCCATTTCTTGTAAACATCAATTCAAACAAGCTAACACTTTCCTCATCCATAGTTTACTACAACTATATTGTCAGTGTATCGCTATTTTGTATCACATATCTAGCATCTTTCATTAATAAGCTACTTCACTCACTATCACATTCTTCACCATTTTAAACACTTTTCCACTCATGGGACATTTTTGTCTTATACCACACTTATTTGACCATATTCCAAAAAAAAGTTGCCACCATGGAACACAGAAATGTCATGCAACAGCTCTATGTCATTGCCAATATCCCCCGCATCCTCAGTGCAACTAACTGCACCCACATCCAAATCAAAACCCCAGTGGTATACAATGCCAAATGGTACATCAATAGAAAGTTGTGGCCATCACTCATTTATCAAGTGGTGTGCTCTGCATTTTACCTCATTACCAGTATCATTGCTGCACACCCTGGTAGTGTTCATGATGCAACAATTTGGAATAAAAGTGTTCTGAGAGCTGCATTCCAACACAATGAAATACTGGAGGGACTCCATCTAGGTATGTATATAGCCAACACTAAACAGGAAGTAGTAGCCAGACATTATAACAGGAAGGAAGATGAACAAATATTCCTTCTCATCCTCATAAAATCAGGTGACTGCAGTTATCCACTGGAGCTTTGAATTATGATGTCATAAAAAGCCCCATCGACACTTGCCAATGATGGATACAGCAGAGACCACACTGCAAAATGAAACACCATTGAGCATGTGTTTGATGTGCTGAAAGCAAGAGTCAGATGTCTGGAAACATCTGGAAATGCACTCCAATACACACCAGAAAAGACACTCCAATACACACCAGAAAAGGCATCAGAAGTTGTCACCATGTGTTTCATGCAGTTTATCCTATGACAGCTCTGATAGCTCCATACCTGTTGGAGTAGTTCATCTGCATCTGCACCTGGTAGGCCACCATGTCATAAGTTCATAGGTATTTATTAGGCTAAAAACCACAAGGGCCTTTTTAAGCCTAGCCATGCATCCTGAACCTGTGACAAGTTCTGGTGCCTTTGATAACTGTAAGCATGGACTTGGGAGGTGAAACATTACAATCAGGGGTCTGGGACATGAACCATTTATAGGCTGCCTGTGCCCAGTAGAGACACAGGTGCCAAACCAGGGATGAATTTCATGTTCCCCATCCAATTGTCCAAGTTACACCTGAATTGGATTAGGGAGGAACTCTGCTTCACATGGATGGGGAGCCTGTTCCAGAGTAGGGGTAGTCCCTGGGATACATACCTATCTCTCTAGCACACCCTACTGATATCAAAAGCAAGGTTTAAGTCATTAGAATAGGTACATCTGGTGCTGTTTATTTTGCAGATATGCAGGAGGTCCATCCGAGTGGCTCTGATAATGCCTTGCATGTCAGGCATAGATCTCCTTTCAACAGCCTGTAGGAGACATAATCTAGGGATAGTGTCTTCAGACAGTCTGCAGAGGACATGTTACTTATGCCCTGTCTTCTTTTAGTGAGGAGCCTCTGGGGACATTCCAATTGTTAGATATGCTTGGTTAGGTAAATACCCAAGGGGGCATTGTACTCAGTGATAGACCTGATTAATGCTGAATATAGTGGGCAATGACTTCCTTAGATGCCATACCTTTGTTTATAAGCTGCACAACACAGAATGCTTTGCTCACTACTGTAGACATATGATGTTCAAGGGGCAGATTACTGTCTATGTGTATCCCGAAGTCTCTAACTACTGGGTCATCTCTTAGGGGTGTGTTGTCAATATGATAGTTACCAGGTTTGGATGACTTCCCAAAGGATACTATTATGTATTCATTGCATATAGTTTTAGTCCATGGCTCTGGCACCAGTTGTTTGCCTGTACCAGTCCTTTCTGGAGAACAGTTATGCCAGTGGGTGATTCAATGACAGTCTCTAATTTGCAATCTTCTACACATTTAGTCAGCCAGAGACCACTGACATTGGCCTTGCCTTCAGAGAAGTAAATGTCAAAAAAGAAGTGGTCCCAGGACTGATCCCTAAGGGTCTCCCCTTGTGACTGGCCTCTTTGTAGAGGTGGACTCCCCAATTCAAATCTTCTGGGTGAACCGGCTATCTACCAGGTGACATAAAGGTTTGTGCCTAACCTCTTAAGTTTGTCAACAATGCCCATGTGGGGAATTGCATTAAATACCTTGGCCAGGTCAAGGCAGGCAGTGTTAACCATTTTGCTCTCATCCATTGCTTTGGTGACCTTCTCAAAGAGGTCCACCAGGCTGAGTAAGAATGACCTGCTCATGATGAAACCAAGCTGGGTTGGGTCCAATGCCTGGGATTTCCTGTGCCATTACTGATCATTTTCATGATAATTCTTTCCATGGCTTTGCATATGAGACTAGTGAGACTTATGGGTCTATAGTTTCCAGGGTCTGTCAATGGCCCATCTTTGTGCAGAGGCATGACTGTTGCGATTCTCCATTCAAGAGGCATAAAATCTGTTTGGATGCTTCAGTTAAACAGCAATTCCAGAAGTCCAGATAGATCATGTTTTGTGCTATTTACAAGGCATCCTGGGATATTTTCTGGGCCCATTGATGCAGTGCTCTTGGCCTTAGAAAGAGTATTAAGGACCTGTTTCCTAGTGATAGCAAGGGGAGTTATATTTGATGGTATTGCCTGAGGAAAGGTTGATGGAGAGAGAGGGGTAAAGTTGGAGCTGTATTTGTCAGCTAGAAGGTTTGCTAGATCTTCTGGCTCAGTATAGGTGGCTCCATTTACAATAATCTCTGCACACTATTGCATATTACATGGGAAGTACATGTCAGCAATAGGATAACACAGGGATGGGAGGAAATAGGCATGGGCGATGGAGACTGTGACCATATATCTAAGATTAGGAAATACGGCAGCATCTGACATATACCTTTGAGTCATGACAAGCCACATTTCTAGAAGTACACAGACTAAACAGGGCTGTAAATGGTGTTGCTACACAACAGAAACATAGAGCGTTAAAAATAGAAAGAAAATATAAGTAGTCCACATTAAACATCATACATAACATAAGCATAAGTTTCACCTGTACTACCTAATACAGCCGCATGAGTAATGACAAATATGTCATGGTCTGGCCAAACTGAAAACTACCACATCAAGTTTCATGCCTGATGTGAAATGTCACACATGGGGAAACACAAAAATGCGCAGGTTATTGCAGAGCATCAGTGACAGTCTGTAAACATCAGCCATGGAACATGCAGCATTGTTCCACATACAGCAAGACAGACATATGTGTGTGTGTGTGCGTGTGTGTGTGTGTGTGTGTGTGTGTGTGTGTGTGTGTGTGTGTGTGTGTCTGTGTGTGTGTGTGTGTGTGTAAGCAGGTAGATATGGGAAGGTACACATGGGAAGTACATGTCAGCAATAGAATAACAAAGGGAAACGTCCACAGAAATGCATGTAGTGCTGATGGTGAGGCATGTGCAGTAACTAAGAAAAATGCCATAAGTAACCCTGATATACATGCAGAGTCATACCTGCATATGCAGGAATGGTAGACAACAAGGAAATGTGTAATGCAGCTATCAATGCTGGTTGACTAAGGTAACATGCAGTTAAGCCATAGGTGAACTATCAAGAGATGCAAATATGGAAGCACGCAGATTGCCACTTTGAGCATTGTTGTCGACAATATCTGAACTAGCATATAATAAATGAGAACTATATATATATATATATATATATATATATATATATATAGTAACACAACTTGAGGGAAGTCACTTAGGTCAGATAAATTATCAAAAATACCCTGTGGCATCAGACTTTTGAGAAACTACCTACAGATGGATTAGTTAAAGGTCAGCAGAGCAATCATTATTGCCACAGGATCAGAATAGCACATCAGGGCATACATCGTATCAGCTGTCAGTATTGCTGTAATGCAATCTAGTTTGTCCATGCTGATGGCTCACACCATGGCTCTAGTTGTCCCTACAACATCTGGAAACACTGTCCCATGGTGCTGTACCATAGAGCTGGATGTGATGACACATTTTTGGACACAATGTGGGTAGGAGCAGTAGTACAATGTGTCTGTCTGGACATGACTGTTGGGTTCAGAGTCAGTTGACCAACAGTAGATGTGTGTGTGCACATTGCAGCACAGACAATGATGTTGAAGGGCCATGATAGGGTCTTATGAGAGGAGGTCTGCCTCTCCTCACTGCAAGTAATCTGCTCAATACAATTAGGGCATGTGACAGTCAATTTGTATAATGACACTGGTCTAGTACTGCTGTAACAAGGCTTTCAACAGAGCATGCAACAGATACTACATTGTCGTGCTGTGCAGCCAGTGCTGCTCTGACCTCTGTATGTCTGCACTCCTGACCTTCATGTAATACATGCAACTGGTGTGCTACATGATAGGTGTCATGGGCAAGTGCATGCAGGACATATCCATGACACTGCTGTGAAAATTAATTTGCCTGTAATAATAAGAGGGCACCCTGTGACTTATGTTCATGCACATCAGCTACACTCCCATGTACAGTCCAATGGACAGTATTATTCCTTCATGGGGAAGGGTCACCAACATTACCAGACTCTACATGAAACAATGGATCATCATCATGTCCATCATCTGATGTCCGCAAATCATCAGAATTGCTGGCCACACTAGCCTCCTTGTTGGAGGCTACACCATGAACCACATGTCTGTCCCCTTCTAGGCCAGACAATGAACCCAATGCCCATGTGTCATTGGTTGTATAATCAGAGTGAGACACATTGCATCCCACCTTAGGATCACTGGATGGACTACTGGAGGAGGCAGTTAGTGGATGTGTTGCAAAAAGAGACAGATGACACATCATAAACATTAACAGAACTCAAATGAGGTGGCATATGACTGACATTATTGGACAAATGCATAACTACAATGCTTATGATGACATGAACATAGCAAAGTCAGTTTAGCTATGGGTGATACAGGGACCCTATAAAGCAGAGATATGACATGTCAGACACATATCAATTAAATGTAATGGAAAATGCAAATACAGCTATCAAAACCTAATTGACATGCTCTCCTCTGATTCCAATGATGGTGGTGAGGATTGAAATGCCACTGTTATGTAAAAATAGAAATGTACACTGCTCAATGGTAGGCACATACAAGGCCCCTTGTAGCATTCAACAAGACATGTAGCATACAGCAAATAAGATATACACATATCAGGTGGACAATGATTTCATACAGATTGCAGGTGTCCTATACTGATGAACAAGACCACATTAATTATGAAGATCACAGATGTAATTAACAATATTGAAGTGTAACAATCATTTAGACTACTTTACCAGGTATATAGCCTTCCTGGTTGGGACTGTATCATATAGCATAAAACAGAACTTGCAGTTTAAAATGGCATAAAAACAACATGTGAGTATACTCTTCAGTAATAATAGGCGGCAGAGGCACACTACCAGAATATGGAGACATTTTTATGTGACAAATGATGTGGATGTCTTGATGATGTACCTGTGTAGTAGGGAACAATCCAGTGTTAATGTCAAAGGCCACAGGTGTGGTAAACAGTGTTGCACTATAGCAACAATATGAGCAACCTCACCAGTTCCGTCTGTGCAGAAAGATGCATCTGTAGGATAAATGGCACACAAACAATATAATGTGAGTGCACTCCTCAGTCATAACAGGAAGCAGAAGTACACAACAGCTAGGAATAAAACAACCAGAATATAAAGACGCTTACATGACAAGTGGTGCCACTCTTCTGATGTCATTGGGGCATTACACATGCTGTTGACAGTGTTATCTGGCATTGTGTAGGTAAGATAACTTTTTATAACACTTACTTTATGTGTCCACATCAGGGGTGTTGTGATGTATACAATATAATTCTGCTGCTGCAAAAAATATAAAAATAAGGCAAAAATTGTGAATGAAAGTCCTTTAATGGCACTTGGAGTATGTGTCAGTGTTTGTAAACATCAGGCATACCTGTATGTCCTGGAACACCTTCCTCAATACCTCAAAGGGTGTCTGATGATCCTGGAAGGTGTTATGGTGGCAAAGGTGGCTCACATCCAGTATCATTCCTTTCCCTCTGAAAGTGATGGAGTCTGTTGGTAGCATGAATGATCATGTCAGAGCATTGTCACCAGCAGGCCTCGCTGGATTGGTATCACTGATCATGTTGGTAAGATTCCTCCATACTTGCTGTCTCCATACAGTGTCACCAATCTGTCATGGCTGGATGTGGCCATGCTGGCACAGAGCATCTATAATAATCTAATTGTCACTTGGAGAAGAAAAGATTCCTATCTATTTTGGTTGGACATCTGAAAGAGAGGGTGACATGCACATCACAGATTTTGTACTGGGGTTCACATTTTGACAAGTCAAGATTCAAAGCATATGTTAATTTAATGTCTCACCTCTCATTTACAATGCATAGATATGCAAAACAATCCACATCATTTATATTACCATCATGTACAGATAAGTATAAAGAACATGTCTGATACATATGCATTATCATCCATGTGCACTGCTATCAATCCATTCTACATGTTTGGACATGTATTTGCAAAGGTGGGATTTAAACCCATATTAGTACAAAGTAAGGGACAAACAAATAATCAACATACCACAACTTCAGCAGTACTAAAATTATGTTCCTACAGTTACATGCTCATCCAACTATACCTACCAATTCTACCTCAAGCATATATGATGGATCACATATGTTATTGCAGTTAGTGATAGACAACAGCAGAGATGTGACATTCATGATATGGTAAATAACATAGCTATTAAAAATGTTACAACAAGACAGCATAAGATCAACTTTATGAAAATGAACAGTCATGAAGTCATGGCTGCATTTGGCAACAACAAACAACATATATGTTAAGCCATCCTGATGTTCCCACAATCTCACTGAAAGTTATAACAGCTGCCCATAACCAGCCTTAAGCATATGCCAATTAGGTGGCCACCTAGGGCACTGCTCTAGCAGGGGTGCTTTTCCAGTAATCTGGATGGTGTAGGTAGACCAGGAAGGGGGCACAGGGTGGTGTTGGGGGGGCATTTTGGAGACCTTTTGCCTAGAGCACCAGTTGACCAAAGGCTGGTCCTGAGCTGCCATTGATGAGTAAGCATCAGACTGTATCTATATATCAGTCCCTGAGCATTTAGTTTGCAGATAACCAATCATCCATATCTGCAAACCTACTTCAGACATAAAAGCTAATCTGCATTACCTCTGAATATGAATGGATCCCATCTGTATCCAAAATTCTCTTTGGCTGGTTTGTTTGTAGTCGTACAGCAGCATATGGGGAAACATCCCTGATAGTAATGGGCATGTGCACAAATGCATGCATGTTGGGGAAGTCTAATTCCATCATTTATGTAATTGACATATGGTAATGCAGAGGATTTCACATAAAATATGCATGAAATATGTGTTGGAGGTTTCTCACAGAATGCTGTGAACATAGAGGCATGATAATGACCAGTGCATTCCACAAAAGCAATGCAAGCAGGTGACAAGTTACCTATGAGAATATAGCATTCAGGCAGCTTTACTTCACAATGAGGATAGCTAAGCTCACACACCTAGTAATATTCATATACATATTGCATATGGAATAACATAGTATCATTTGCACCATATATAATTAATATGCTTCATTAGCATTCAATGTTTTAGTCAATGTCCATGTAAGTTTTCAAATCTTGATGCATTAACCAGCAGCTTGGTATAACAGTAAATTGCTCAGCACAAATATCCAAAAGATATCGATAAATGAGAATGTCTGTAACACATGCTCAATGCCCACCCTATATGTTCCACTTTTAAAATGTCATATTCATGTATTTTCTTATCATACCATTACCACCTGTGGACTGAGTGGGATCTCAGTGAGCATTTTTGAAAGGCATTTTTCTACAAGCGTAAATGTCCATACTGAAGATGTCAATTGAAAGGAGGCTGTAGCACATCTGGGCACCCAACTGGATTGATGATGAGACTCTGCCAATACTAGCCATTTACACTGGACATAAGGAGTATGTGAGCATAACCAATGAATGTTGTACAGATCAACATTTGGAAATGGATTGCGGGGGAGCTCCAAGGATGAACAGGGATCTTTTGGACATGTGCATCTGGAACTGATACGACAGCCTTCACTGCAGGGACTAGGAACATGAAGAACAGGATTTATCAGGTTTGAGCACAGCCCCTGGATGCCTACAGTTAGTGCCAAAATTCACATCTTAATACCTATTACTTACTTTTAGAATTTACTGACCACATATGTTGTTGTATGAACTATGATCCATTGCAATTCTAAATGCAATACATGGAATTAAAATGCTAAATTAAAACAGAATGATGGATGTTCAACTGTGTTTTTATGGTTATCTGCACACTAGCTTAGCCAAACATTCTGTGTAGGATATGACATCAGGTATTATGAAGGAATGCAAGTATTCTATAGATCCAGATTAAACTGCTAGTTATCCAAAAAAGACTTTCAGCCATAAAAAGTTATGAGATGTGCATTAGCTCAACTTATTGAGTGATGCTTATGGAGGTAGATTTATGATATACACAGATTGTATCAACAAAGCATTGCAATTTTCTTAAATCCATATTGATATGTTGCAAGGTTGTTTACCGACTCACTGAGTAATCTTTACAGTTTTTTTTAATCTTGAAATGCATTAATGCTTGTAGCACATAGGACACCGATGACTACACATTTTGCTATTTTCCACAATTCAAGAATGTCTTATACCAAGTAGTTTCTTAATACTGAGGGGTATATTATTCCAGTGCAATGAACATTATATTTTGCTTTTGTAGTCTTTGTTGTATGTGTTCATTAATATGTATCCGTATGCATTACTTCTTGATCTAGTTTACATTTTTCTGTTTTTTTTATATTAGAACATTTTTCATCTAGATTTAATTGATCAATATGTATATTTTCTTTTTGTAAATGTTCCCTATAGTGATTTCTATAGGCATCAAGAATGTCACCTATATCCGAGGCATTTTCCCTTTCTTTTCATGGAAGATACTTTTAATGTTATTAGCTTTTGATTGCATTTTGATTCTTGTGGATAAATTATGTAGCTATTTAGGAGAAGTGGCCAAGGTATTCAATTTTAGTTTTTCTAAAGCTAAACTAGTTTTATGTGTTAGAATTTTGTTGTATTTATTGTTTAATACTTCTGCTTTTTTTCATCAACAACTGATTTTGATTTTTTTTCTGCTTTTACTGACAAAAGTTTGGATTGTAGATCTAATAATTCAGAATCCCATTCTCTGATTTTTTTAAACCAAGTTAGGGTTTTACCATATATGTAAGCTTTTAATGAGTTCCATATAATTATTTTATTTATCTCTGTGGTGTAATTAATATCTAAGAAGGACTATAATTCAGATAAGAACCAGGGTTTGAACTCTTTAATTTTAGTTATATATGCTGGAATTCCGGAGTTAAAGATTAATGGTTTGTACCCATTTTGAAGTTTTAGTATCAATGAATTGTGGTCTGAAAAGGGGCAGGGAATGATTGAGAAATTAATGATTTTAGAGTGTAACTCATGGGCAGCAAATATCTATTATATATCTATTATATTTATCTATTATAGTTTGGGTGCAAAATCTGTGATCTTGATGGGAAAACAACAAAGATTTATCTTCTTTAAATTTGAAAGTATCTACAAGATGAAATGATTCTACCCACTTGTTTAAAACTTTTGATACAGAAGATGTATGCAGCGGTTTTTATTTGTAGTTTCAGAAATATCAAATATACAGTTAGAATCTCCTCCTGATATTAAGTTGCCTTTATAATTATTGGAAATAAAATCCAAGTGTTTTTAACAGTTCCTGTTCCAATGCCTGGGAACCAGTATAGATTGGCTAGGGTCCATACATATTCTGTTATTATATTTAACTATTACTAATGCCATAATGCCTTCTTTATCTTCATACTTATAAATGATTCCTGGGTTAATCACATTTGTTTTCCATAAAATTGTTACCCCTTTTGTCTTTGTCTTATAAGTGGATTGTGCCAATATCATATATTCCTTAGGATTTCATTTGTAATTGTCATTTGTTTTTAAATGCATTTCTTGAAGGAAGACAATTTGTATCTTTGTTCAGTTTTAAATATTTCAGTAGATTTGATCTCTTGCTAGGATTGTTTAAGCCATTGGTATTTAAAGATAATAAAGTTAAATCCATCTTAGGTTATTTAGACTATGTATTTTTTGTTTTATTGTGACTATTAAACATTTTCCTCTGAGAACTATAAAGTATGTGTTTGAGCTTTTAAAGGAAATTATCAGTTTTATACTTTGAGTGTTTACCAATAAAGTAATGATTTGGTCAGGCATACTAAAAACGTTTTGTGAAATAACAAATTTAAATTAATAAATGTTAGCAAAACTAAGATCCACACTAGCCATGGAATGAAAATCATTCCTAATTTGATGGATAAACCTACATTCATCAGATTATCACTCATACCTTGACAATCCAGATTATCTGAGATCCATAAATTTAATTATCATATGGAGAATATTTGTAATAGGAATAAGCAATATTTATATTATTTTGAACAGATATAGTACTATTGTAGATTAGACAGAATTCTAATGCAATATAAATGTCTACTTATTGTATAAGCAATTAATATTTACATGAAAGATAGATGACAAGCAATTCAATCATAGTAAAGTAGGATGTATCATATATAAAACCTCAGTAAAAGATTATAGCGTACAGTTATTTAACATATTCACCCTTATTGATGAAGTCTTTCAAAACGTATTACTTAATATAAATGGATGGTGATAATATATATACCTAATGTTTATAATACAATATATTTTACTGGATATATCAGAAGTTATATTTTATTGTTTGCCAGCATTTAAGTAATCACTTTGTTTTTTGCTAACTTACTTAAAGCATCAAGTTTGTTTTATGTGAACATTGATGAAAGTTAGTGCATTTTAATTATCAGTGCATCCCTCTTCCCCCTTTTCCTACATATAAGGATTTTCATATCTGTCATTTCTTATTATAAAATTAGTGAAATTATAGGTTAAAAACAACAAATTCACTTATTGTGATTAATAATTACAAGTTCCCTTTCCATATTCAGAAGTTGCCATTTTATGGCATATACTGACATTTTTAGATTTAAATGGCAACATTCACTTTTGTATAATCAGCAAAGGTTAAACTGAGTGATTATTGTCAATTTAATACTATTTGTTCAAAATGTGATTGTTACATTCTGTGACATTCCTAGTTCAGCTCTTATTGTTTCCCTTGAACAACTTTGTCAGTTTGATGTCATGTATAAAACATTAGTTACCTTGGTAAAAGCTTAAGTATTGTGTATGGTCAAGATGGGTTACAAAACCACAATTCAAGTTAAAGCAATTATATGACTTGTTATGCACATTTACTTATATGAGAAAATCATGATGGTTACCCCTGATGTTCAATATAGTGTATGTCATTTATGGCAATTTAAAATAGTAGTGCTATTATACACAAGCCCATCTTATTAAACTGAGTGTCTATTGTCAGTTTAATACTATTTGTTCAGAATATGATTGTTACATTCTGTGACATTTCAAGTTCAGGCTTCTATTGTTTCTCTTGGACAACTTTGTCAGTTTGATGTCATGTATAAAACATTAGTTACCTTGGTAACTGCTTAAGTATTATATATGGTCAAGATGGGTTATAAAAACCACATTTCAAGTTAAAGCAATTACATGACTTGTTATACATATTTACTTATATAAGAAAATCATCATGCTTCCACTTGATGTTCAATGTAGTGTATGCCATTTATGACAAGTTAATAGTGTAGTGTTATTATACACAAGCCCATGTTATCAAATCCTGTCTTTAATATCTAAATTCAGCAGACTGCATCATCTTATATGATGATTATATATTTTATTCCAAACCAATGGATAACGGAGACAAAAAAAAACAATAACTCAGAAGTCTTCGAGCATATGATCCCAATGAAGGCAGTCCCACATACAGTCCGTTGTCAGTTCCAGGACACAAATAATCACTCAACGGCCGTATATAATAACAGTTTAATAAAACACAAATAAAACAGTGGATTTAGTGCTTTCGTTTCCTTTCAGGAAACTTCATCAGAATAATAAAATCACATGCAACAAGCTAATTTATAGTTAATTTAAAATGCAGTTAGTTCGTTCATTGGTTGATTGCACTGGCTTAAAGTTATAGTACAAAATATAAAGTGCATAATACTGATGACAGACAAGGCTGCACTGTATAAATATATAAATATAGTATGTATCAACAAGACATCAACAAGACAAAACGTCCATAGTTCTTTCTATTCCTAAGACCTATAGAATATTAAATACATCTTACTGTGCTTGTTTTTGTTGTGTGTAAATATAATCAAATAAAGTAAAAATGAAAAAAACTAATACATTGTATATACATAATAAATAATATCTATAAAAATGTGTATATACTTTTGTATATTTTGTTTTTGTTTTATTTTATTTTATTTTGTTTGCTCTGAGTTTTAAAGCTGGTAAGAGTGATGTGTGGTCATTCATCCCAGGGGGTGTGGTTGCATCCAACCATAACTGCCAAATTAATTCTCTAAAACACAATTTATTCCCCCAGTCACCCTCTCAACTATCCTTAGGAACCATTTCCAAAATCCAAAATTTAAAATCAGCATCTGTGCATAACATAGTATGTCTGTAAAGTGCATTAGTTTCCCTTCTTCTGTTAACATCATACATGTGTTCATATATCATCTGACGGAGATGTCTTTTTTCCCACATAATATGCCCAACAGGATGTACAGTATACTAAATACACAATCCCCTTGGTATAACAAGTATAGTATACCTTACTCTTAAGGGTAAATGGGATGGTGGATAAAAGTAGGTCCCCCTTGTTAGCAACAAATGTACATTGTGAACATCTTCCACAACAAAAGGTTCCCTTTTTGTTGTCCGTCTGGTGACCATTCTCATTTCTAGACTTCTCAATGATGTCTTTGAGATTAAAGCCCCTTCTAAAACTATACATCAAATGCTTGTCAAATAGTTCTAATCTTTTGGGCATACTCCTAAACATATCCCATGTCTTATCAATAGCCCTTCTCATTATAGTAGTACCTGAATTTTATGTCATAACTAAAAAAGGAGTAGTTTCATCTGTTGAATGAATCCCACTATTTACCACAGTATCAACCGTTTTTGAACCTTTATTTACAGTGCTGAGTTCAGAACTTAATAGGGGTATATACCTTGTACCCCACCCCTTAATCACTTCTTCCTTCAAGGAATTTATAAGGGTATCAGGATAGCCTCTCCAAAAATAGTTGATGTATGTATTCCAATTCTTTTATAAAATCTACATAATTTGAAGTCATCCTGGCTATCCTAACCATTTGTCCTTTGATGATGTTCTTCTTCTTCTGTAAGGGAGGGTGATTACTATTATTGTGTAAGTAAGAATTGGAAAAACAAGACCTCCTATAGATTTTTGACACATATTTCTTGTTCAAAATATCTTTTACAATACATACATCAAGGTAATATATCTCATCTGTATTGAATTTGTGGGTAAACCTAAGGAATTCAATAGAGCTGTTAAAAAATTCCATAACTTTAGGTATATCGTCCTCAGTACCCTTCCAAACTATAAATATAGCATCCAAAAAATGAAAATATTTAACAATATTATCCATAAATGGGGAGGTAAAAACATAGCGTGATTCCCAGTATAGCATGACTGTGTTAGTGTAAATGGGGACACACGCTGCCCCCATAGCCACACCATCTAACTGGTGAAAAATATCTCCCTGAAAGTAAATAAAGTTATTTTTGAGGACCAGCTACATGTTTTCCAATACAGGCCTGAATTCATGTTCATTAAGAAATTTGAATTCCGTTAACATATGTTCATACCACTCTAGTCCTATATTATGTGGTGTAACGGAAAACAAGTCATTTACATCTATAGTGAGAAATGAATATTGGGGTTGGAAATTTAATTGGTTTATTTTGTTTAACAAATCCCAGGAATCAATCAAAATGTGTGGATATAGTTTCTGAAAGAGTTTCAATTTTGTGTCTACATAGACCGCTAATGGCTGAGTTTTAGAACCGTCTGATGTCACAATAGGTCTTAATGGTGGGTTCCTGCTATCTTTGTGCACCTTGGGGATACCAAATATAGTGGAAAGGAATGGTTTATCAACTTTGAAGTATCTGTACAATTTATCATCAATTACCCCTGAAGTAAATTGTCCTCAATAATAAGATCTATCTTTTTGTATGCTATATTGAGTTCATTCCTAGATATAATAGTGTACCGTCCCTGTATATCTAAGATTTCCATCATTTTGGCAATATAAGACCAATTTACATTAAAACAACCCTTCCACCTTTATCGGGCTTCATAACCCTTATATTGGAATGATGATGTGTAATTTCTTCCAAAGTCGTCCTCTCCTCTGGATCTAAGTTGGTGTAAGGGTGTCTATTTTTGTTTTTATAACAACTGAATTTTATTTCCTTTATTAACACCCTCTCAAAATTACTAATGTCGTTATGTAAGGGAGGGTTGTATGTACTTCTCCTTACCAAATCACCACATCATCTGGTGGACCAGTGGTCTTCTGTGTCACTGTTGGAAGCTAAAACTTCCAAGTTTAACTTCCTCGTAAACAGTTTTACATCAAGAATAATTGCAGCTAAATCAACATTTTTAGCTGGAACAAAAGTAAAACCTTTTTTAAATAAAGAAAAATGTCTGTCTTCAATGCTGATGTCAGTGTAGTTGTAAATAAAAAAGTTAACATTCAATTGGTTAGAAACGCAATAGTGTGTGTTAGTACTAAAATTGTGTTCCCCACACTGTTCACTATCCATCATATTGTTTCCCACTTCCAAGTTCTCAGTACTGATAAACTGAAGTAATGGTGTTTCATTTCTTTTCAGTACTATCTGTTCCCCTGATGTCTCTGAGGGTGTTTCTGCATAACTTGTGCATATGTTGGATGTGTTGGTAAATTCTGGATCCTTTCAGACCTCCTGAGACCCTCCTGTTCTAAAGGGATATTGTACTCACTGTTCCCCTCGTTGTAAGTGGTGGCTTTGAAACTGCCCGTCCCTCTTGTAAGTTTGTATTTGGATACTCCTCCTGGGCCTAGCTCATTTACTCAGTCAACTGAATGCAGTGAGATCATAGGCACTCCTACTGTGTAGAAAGAGAGCATTTGAGAAGGACGATCCCTGTAGCCTCTTAATCCTGCTGTGTTCCCTCCCTCAAAAAAAAAAAAAAAAAAAAAAAAAAAAAAATATATATATATATATATATAAATATATTCAGCTGCTCTTACTGTAACTGTCTTAGTTGCTGTTCTGCGAGCTATCTGTTCAGTTGTTTTTACTCTGCACTTACTACTGCTTGTTAGTAGCGTTCTAATTTAATGCCTTCTGCACTTGTTTTTAGTCATTTGTTAATTTAATTGCATTTAATTAAACTGTATTTTCCATAATATTGATATACGTCTGCTAGGCTGCACTGCATTTGAATTGTATTTACTCCTGTTTTAGCTACTTTTCTGTAAAAAAAAAAAAAAAAAAAAATTCCTAGCTTATTTCTTGCCTTTCCTGTAATTTATCTAGTCCAGATACAGACTTGCTGTATCCAGGCCTGTTTGTAAGCTCCTCAGCCCCCCAAGCCTTTCTGCATTGGAGGGAAGCCTTCTAGCTTATCAGTGGGAGTGGTAAGCAATAAGTAGCCTATCTACCACAGGAGAAGAGATTTCTGGCCCAGAAATTATATTTTATTGTCCGTTTGGGAAGCTCTTCCATCTCTTTCAACATTCTGATTCAAAAGCCTGTGTTTGTGCTTGTTTCCTGTCTTTCCTATTACTAGTCTAGTCCAGGTACAGATTTGCTGTATCCAGGACTCTTTGCAAGCTTCTGAGCCCCCCCCCCAAGCCTTTCTGTGTTGGCGGGAAGCCTTCTAGCTTATCAGTGGGAGTGGTAAGCATCCGGTAGCCTATCTACCACGGGAAGAGTGGGTTTTGGCCCATAAGTTGTAGTTTATTGGCCGTTTAGGCAGTTTTCCATCTCTTTCAACTTGCTGGCTTAAAAGCCTGTGTTTGCGCTGGTTCCCCACCCCTTCTGTAACTAGTCTAGTCCAGGTACAGATTTGCTGTATCCAGGACTCTTTGTAAGCTTCTGAGCCCCCCAAGCCTTTCTGTGTTGGAGGGAAGCCTTCTAGCTTATCAATGGGAGTGGTAAGCATTAGGAAGCCTATCTACCACAAGAGGAGTGGTTCCTGGCCCAGAAATTGTAGCTGCTGGCCGTTTGGGCAGTATTTCCCATCTATTTCAACTTTCTGGTTTAAAAGCCGCACTTGCGCTTGTTTCCCACCTTTCCTGTTACTAGCCTAGTCCAGATACAGAGTTGCTGTATCCAGGACTGCTAGTAAGCTTGTGAGCTCCGCAAGCCTTTTGGTGTTGGAGGGAAGCCTCTAGCTTATCAGTGGGAGTGGTAAGCACTAGGTAGCCTATCTACCACAAGAGGAGTGGTTCTGGCCCAGAAATTGTAGTTTTTTGGCCATTTGGGCAGTTTTTTTTTCCATCTCTCTCAACGTTCTGGTTTTAAAGCCCGTGTTTGTGCTTGATCCCCAACTTTCTCGTAACTAGTCTAGTCCAGGTACAGATTTGCTGTATCCAGGACTGTTTGTAAGCTTCTGAGCCCCCCAAGCCTTTGTGTTGGAGTGCAGTCTTCTAGCTTATCAATGGGAGTGGTAAGTACTAGGTAGCCTGTCTACCACAAGAGGAGTGGTTCTTGGCCCAGGAATTGTAGTTTATTGACCATTCGGGAAGTTGTCCATCTCTTTCAACTTTCTGGTTAGACCACATCTGCGCTTGTTTCTCATCTTTTCTGTAACTAACCTACTGGAAAGCACTAGAAAGCCTTAAACTGATATAAGCCTTCTAGCTTAAAAGAGAGACTTTGGAGTGATTGAGTATCAGTTTTCTGTATTTTCTTGCTGTACTTAACCTAAACGCTGATTTTCCGGCACTTATTGTGATATAAAAGCCTTTTTTTTTTTTCACATGTTGTACTTATTTGACTGCCTGCACTTTTAAAAAGTTGTTTTTTATTTAAATAAATTAACTGTTGTAGGCTACACACTAAAGTGTGATAGCCTTTTCTGATCACTTGTAGTCGTTTAAAGCTGTTTTAAGTGTACTTTTTACTGTTTTTGCCTTATCTTTTAAAAAAAAAACAGAAATAAATAAATGTATTGTTTCCCGCCTTTCTAAGCTGGTATAGTCCAGTTTTCAGGCTAGTGCTGAATTCAGGGCTGTGTTACAAGTTTCTGAGTTGCCCATACCTTACTTGGATAGAGGGAAGTTTCTCTGTTCACCTGTGAGAGAGGGGAACTTTGAGCAGCCATCTGTCCCTGGAGGAGTGGTTCCAGCCCAGAAGTTAGTAGATTAAAAAACGCATTGCATGGTTTTGTGCGCCGGGCAGCACCGGTTAGCCAGGGTTAAATTATTCTCGGCTCCACTAAGTCTCCTCTTCAGTTTTTCACTTGAAACTAGTCTAACTCTCAGCCTAAGCACTGAAAAAGCATCCTACAGTCCAGCACTTGCTCAGACCTAATAGCAAGCACTAATATACCCCGACACTTGACTGCCCAGCAGGGCAAGGCTCTTTATCCACCCCTCACCAACCAAGCGACTAAGCAGCTCACCCTACTATTCAGGCATGACCAAAGGGCAACCTCAGGTGTACTCTCCAGTCCAGCTGGTGAATTTGGGTATCCTGAGGCAATGTTACAACTGCCTCATGTACACAGACAGCCCTCTCCTCCTACCACAAAACACTAACATATGTGAGAGATGCAATTATACAGCCAAACTGGAGGCTAAGGTATCTCCACCCAAGACTGGAACAGACAGTCATGAGGAGAAGGTTAACACTTGCACCACACCTCCAGCCTCACACAGACCCACTAAACCAGCACTGGCAAAAAATACACATAAATACATGAAATCATACTCGGAGGCTCTAAATAAAAACCCGCAAAAGCATCAGAGCTCCAAAGTAGACACCCACAAAACCTGCACCTCCCGTCACAAACCAGACAACACATAAAACACAAAATCAATGTGCCGCACAATCACAGCCCTTAAGGCGAAATAACATACCTAACACACTAGTAATAGGTGACTCAATAGGCAGGCACACTGACACCCCACTCACTAGGCTGGATAAGGAGAAGGTTACTGTTAGCTGCCTGTTGGGAGCCAGAATCTACCACATAACACAAGCACTCAGGTCACTCCAGACCAAGTACAAATATGACTCTGTCATTGTTCATGTTGGTGTGAACGACCTGAGCCGTACCTCCCTGGACTACATGAAAAGAGACATGGAAGAGCTCTCTGATCATATAGCCCAGGCGTGTATGACCCTGACCCTGAGTAGCATCCTGCCCTCACCAAGAATGATACCTCAGTATAAAGAAAAAATGATCAATTTCAACAACTGGCTAAGTTTCTGGTGTCAATCAAAGGGGATCCAGTGTCTGTCAGCCTGGCATGACATGCTCGACAAGCCACGTTGCTTCGCAAGAGACGGCTTGCACCTGTCACCCCTTGGCTTTCAAATACTGGCCAAGGCTCTTGCTGCCCCCATAGTGCCTTTTTTAGGGAAGGCTCAAAATTCAAACCCACCTTCGTAAACAGACAGCACAAGTAAAAAACTGAGGGTTATACTACTCAACGCGAGGAGTTTAAATCTCAAAATGCATGCACTCAAAGCACTCCTAAGTATGGAGAACGTTGACATCTGTGCAGTAACTGAAACCTGGTTCAAGGCTCCAGAGAGCACTCCAGCACTACTGGGCTACAACTCATACCACACATTTCGGCCACAGAACATGGACTGAAACACAAAAGGAGGGGGTATATCCATATTCATCAAGGATACCCACACCTCCAGGTTAGTGGCACAGCATGATACCTCTGAGATCATCCATGTGCAACTAACATTGGGCAAATCTGCAATGCAAATTGTGGCCTGCTACAGATCACCCTCCATGACCCAGGACCACCACTCTGCCTTTCTGGAGACAATGGAAAACATGAAGGTCCTACCAAACACCCTGATTTTGAGAGATTTCAATTACCCTACCATTAACTGGGAAAACTACTTGAGTGCAAACTCCCAGGCTCAGCGCTTCCTGGAATTTATCAACTGAAATGCCCTGGATCAGCTGGTAAACTCCCCTACCAGAGGCCACAACATATTGGACCTGGTCATCACCAAAATGGGCGAAAAGTGCTCTGTACCAGAGGTCAACCTGTCACTGGTTAGATCAGACCATAAACTAATCACCCTGGATGTCCACACCCCACCACCACCCCCAACCAAGGAAACCACAGTGAAAAACTTTTCTAAAACAAACTTCACCTTACTTAAGGCAGAGGTGGTAAGTTTCACAGTCCCCACGCTAAAGGATAACACTGCCCAAGATGCAGAATCCTTTACAATTGCACTCTATGAGCACCTACAAGGATGCATGGATCATGCCATTCCTAGCAAAACCAAGACTCACTCCCCTAAGAGAAGGAAACCAGTCTGGTGGACCCCTGCCATAAACAGGTTATACAACAAAAGGAGGAAGCTAGTTCAGAAAAAAAGCAAATCCCAAGAAGGAAAGACATCCCTGATCAGTATCAGTAAGAAACTAAGGTCCCTCATAAAATCATCCAAGGCTAACTTCGAAAGAAAAATAGCCAAGGATTTGAAAGATAACCACAAAGCCTTCTTTAGCTATGTCAAGAATCTAAGTGGCAACTCACAGATATGCTCTGAGATAATGCAAAATAGCACAAAATACACTAAACCTACTGATATTGCCAACATACTGGCAGATAGATTCAGTGCAAACTTCACCTCCCTCTCACCTTCAAAAGGGCCCACAACAATACCGGAAAAGTGTAGTCCCAAAAATCACAGAAGCACAGGTGAAAACAGCCCTTTCAAAAGCCAAAAACACAGCATCAATGGGGCCAGATGGTGTCCCAGGCTGCGTCTTGCACGAACTACAGAATGAACTAACCCCCAACCTAAACACGCTGTTCAACCTCAGCCTCTCCACAGGCTACATGCCCATAGAATGGCGTACAGCAATGGTTATTCTGCTCCACAAAGGCGGAGCCACAACTGACCCTGGTAACTATCGCCCCATAAGCCTGACTAGCCTGGTCTGCAAGGCTATGGAGTGCATCATCATGGAACTCATTAACAAGACATTGGGAACCTCCAAACACTTGATCCAACCCACTTCGGCTTTGTTAAGGGCAGATCATGCCTACTAAACCTGGTTGACTTCTTCGAGACAGTTACCAAGGCCATAGACGAGGGAAAGGTGGTTCACACACCCTACCTTGATCTCACCAAGGCATTAGACACCATTCCTCACTCAGGTATTATAGAAAAACTCACCAGCCTGAACATAAACCCCTACGTCACAAGATGGGTTGCCAACTGGGTTACAGACAGAACTCACACGGTAAGAATAGCGGGCTCCAGGTCTGACTCTAAACCAGTCACAAGTGGTGTCTCGTAAGGCTCAGTTCTGGGACCCCTACTGTTCGGCATATATTTCTCACTAGTACAGGCAAGCACAGGAGGACTATGGTTAACCAAGTTCACTGATGACTGCAAACTGGGAGCCATAACTGACTCTCCGGCTGACATGGACATCCTCCAAAAAGGCCTTACTGAGACAGACACCTGATGTCAAAATCATGGCCTCAAGCTAAATGCCAAAAAATGCATAGTCATCCCGTTTGTGAAAAACAAAACACCCACAAATTACCACATAGGCGGCAGCCCCCTTAATACAGAAGAGGTAATAAGAGATCTTGGGACCCAGGTAGATAGCAATCTCTTCTTTGACAGTCATATTGCCAAAGTAGTTAGGAAATCCTTCTATGTGGCCCATCTAATTACTAAGGGGTTTGCATCTAGAAATAAAGAGGTTATAGTGCCCCTCTACTCGTCACTCATCAGACCCATCATAGAGTACAATGCCCCATTTGGGATGTACCTCACAAGACACTTCCAACAGCTTGAAAGACCACAAAAGCACCTCACCAAGAGGATTACTGGTCTCAAAAATATGTCCTATGCAGCCCGACTGAAAAAACTTTGGCTGTACTCAGTGGCATATCGCTTAGTCAGAGGTGATCTCTGCCTGACTTACAAAGCCATGTCCAACTCAGAATTGATGGACATGCTCCACCTAAAGAAATCCAAGTCACTGTGAGCCACGCGCTCTAGTGAGCTAAACCTCGCCACAAGAATAAATAGAACATGCTGGAGAGATAGATTCCTGTCACAGAGATTCCCCATGCTTTGGAACAAAATTCTTAACTACATTAGGCAGAGCCCCTCCCTAATACTCTTCAAGAGAAGCCTTGATGAGTGGATGGGTAACAGAAAGTACATCCCTGGGATCACTTCATTGGCTCTGCTTGACAGAGGCTCAGTTAATTAATCAATGGGGCGGCGAAAGCTGACACACTCTGGCTAGGCTTATAAATGCCCTCGGGCAGATAGCCTAGTACCTACCTATGAACCTATGAACCTATGAACCTATACCGATGAACATTCCCTTCCAGTTGTATTTCCTTTCCCCCTTCTGTTGTTTCTCTTGAACAACTTTGTCAGTTTGATGTCATGTATAAAACATTAGTTACCTTGGTAACTGCTTAAGTATTATATATGGTCAAGCTGGGTTACAAAAACCACATTTCAAGTTAAAGGAATTACATGACTTGTTATGCATATTTACTTATATAAGAAAATCATCATGCTTCCCCTTGATGTTCAATGTAGTGTATGCCATTTATGATAAGTTAATAGTGTAGTGTTATTATACACAAGCCCATGTTATTAAATCCTGTCTTTAATATCTAAATTCAGCAGACTGCATCATCTTATATGATGATTATATATTTTATGTCTAGCTTTACTAAAATCATACATTACATAAGTATTGTGTTTTTTTTTTTGTTTTTTTTTTGGCTGTTGCTTAGTTATTGAGAGACCACAAGTTGTAATGCTTATTCTTATTATTAGCTCCTTCCAAGCATGTTTATACAGTCCATATACTTTAAATTATGAGACCCTTCTAGTTTCTTACTTCTTATAAGTATATTTCCATCCTTACATACACACATATCAGTACTTCAAGCACGGGCAGCAATGCCTATCCAGTCCATTCACTAGTTCATGTGGTGTGTTTCCAGGCTGTTCTTAAAATATCCAAACCAATATTTGTCCTGTTCCATTTTACCAGCCTGTTTCATGCAGTGGTCATTCTGCCAGTGAACTACTCAACACACCTTCCATTCCCACAGATATTTACACAAAGGAAATCTGATGACTCTCTAGTGCTTCCCAGTAACCCCAAACACCCCTAGAATCAGCTATCCCTATATGCCCAGCATGTCCGAGCAAGCTCACCTTCCAGACCACTGCAAAGGGTACTGCACAAGACCAAGTGCTCTTAGTCTTTCACAATAACTTAGATTTCCACTTTTATGTAAGTCCTTAATGTGTTTGGACCAAAATACATTTTAAATATAAATCTGTGCTTATTATTATTATTATTATTATTATTATTATTATTATTATTATTATTATTATTTTATCAAGAATCAACTTAATGAACTAAATGAAGTGTTGGGAGACCATCAATATGTGTACATGTGGTTTAAAACAGCTCTTTTATTATATATATTTTTTTAAACCAAAAACTTCATTGTCGAGAATCATCGCAGAGGCTCCTTAGTGCCGTTAAGCATTATCATCACTCTGTCTCCATTACCATAGCAACCTGGGAGTGTCTGTTTCTGTTAGTGCATCTGTGTACTGCATACCAGAGGCTTGTGATGCACCTGAAGCAAAGCTTCACTTCACTGCAACTTCAAGCTTAAATTCCCTCTCTTTCTGCAAGGCAGCAGCCAAGAAAAGAATGGAGAGCAAACAGATAAAAAAAAAAACCTCCCAACAAGCCACCACAACAAGAGAAAACACATTCTTCCAGCCTTCCCACCTCTCACTCAGCAGATGTATAAACCAACTATTCTTTGCCAAAATATCCCAAATCACAGTTTTATCCACCCCCTTCCCCTGGATCCAGGATAAAACACCAAATGTTTCTTCCTAATACACAAGTATCAGTAAACCTTGATCACAAGCCGCAACCCACAGCTTACCAGAGACGAAAATGGCAACATACAACAGCTGCAAGACACAGCTACATCCACACACACCATGTCAGGCTTAATCAAATGGCACTCGAAGTTATGATACCTGCCATAATTGATATTAACTATGTTTAGAAAGAATAATATTGACATTTGTACTAGCTGCCAGACATGGCTGCATCCACGCACACCATATCAGGATTGAGCAAACAGCAGTCAAAGCTATGATACCTGCCATAAATGATATTAACTATGTTTAGACAGAATAATAATGACATTTGTACTAGCTGCCAGACACAGCTGCATCCACGCACACCATATCAGGATTGATGAAACAGCACTCATAACTGTGATTCCTGCCATAATTGATATTAACTATATTTAGACAGAATAATAATGATATTTGTACTAAGAGCTGGCTACTATTATTTAACCAGGATATACATGACATTTCTAAATCATACTTTAACTGAAGAAGTCATTAGCCTCCAAGACAGCATTTTTTTTCAAAACACTCTACGGTTACTGCTATTATATATGATGTTAATTTGTTACATTTGAGTCTGAACTCTGATGAATGGTACCTCGTTTAATTAGTTAATTCATTACTTAAATTATTATAAGTAAAAACAATAACAAATGAACAAGATAAGTATTCATTGAGTTCAAGTAGGGGAACAGGAACTTCTATGTTTGTATTATATGTTGCTTTGTTTGGCTTATATATAATGTGAATAGTAACCCATCTTGACCTACCTTTGTTTGTGAAGAATTATTGGACTCTTTGAACATTCTGAATAAATCATTACCGTTCCTCAGTTGTTTAAGAAACCCTCCTTTTTTAAAATAAAAACAGATGACAAGTGATGTACCATATCAGTTGATATTTTGAGAGATATAGCTGTAAGAGTTATTTTTTTGGGACAGCTATCTTGGAATCATTTTTTTATTTCTTCTTTCTAACATCAGTCCAAGGATTTGTTTCTTTTATTATTTTAAAAGTAGGGGCCATCCATTCCATTTCTTCTGGGATAGACACTATATTGTTGTTTTTGATGAATATAGTAGCTTCTTCTAAGTCATTAAAGGTTCTTATCTCATTGGCAAAAAATATTTTTATCTTGGCTGGAAAGGCCAGCTGTGCTTTAATGTCAATTTATTTCATCACTTTTATTACTGGCCAGACTTTTTTCCTTTGTTCTAGTATTCTGATTGTATTTTAAGGGTGATTTTCTCCAAGCAGATTTTAATATTAGTTCCTTGTCCAGAAATGAAAGAAATTTTGTAACTATGGATCTAGGTGTAATATTTGTTGAGTTAGAAGCAAGTTTCCTCAGTGCTCTATGCGCCCTTTCAATTCTAAATGAAAGTCCCTCTTTCAAGTGTAAAAATTCAGGAATCCATGTTGTTAAGAATGAAATAATGTCTTCTCCTTCAGTGTTTTCAGGTGGACCAAAGATCCTTATGTTGTTTCTCCCTTCCCTGTTTTCTAGGTCATCTGTTTTGTTAAGCAGCCATGTATTCTGTTTAAGCAGAAATTCTTTTTGGAATTCTTCCTCTTTGAGTCTCCCTTCAATGTCATTTAGAGAAGTCTCTATGTTTGTTGTTTTGTATGGTGCTGCTGTAATAGTATCATTCTGTTTTTGAGGATTTAATTTGAGATTTTCCAAGTAATTTTTAAAGCCATCCATCTTCAAAGATAGTTCCTGTAAGGTAGATGTCATCAATTGCAGTTTTTTTTTCAAAGCAGCATCTGGATGAGAATTCATTGAGTTGCTCATATTCAGTGACTCAATATATCTCCAAGTTACTTGACAGGAAAATGTTTGTATATCTACACCAAAATTGATATTTATGGAGTTTAGTAGTTTATCTATAGATTTCTGATGTTTTAAACTTGAAAATAATAAAATTTTACTATAGTATTATACTAGTTTATGGTGCTCTCAACATTTAGTGCTCTCAGTTGGCCATCTAGGCTCCAACCCCCTTTTTTATTTTTTTCTTGAAGGTGAGCCATTAACAGAGCATTGGGGTTTGACTGAATGCACAGGCTGGAACAGTAGTGATAGGAGACAGTTACGTGTTATAACTTTCAGCCACTGCATAGTAGGACTATTAGAATGTGTGCATTTCCTGGATGTGAATATCATTCAGATGGCATCCTTGCATGCAGCTTTAACAGCCAGATTCCCATAATGCATCCCCATGTTATAAACTGTAAATGGATTATGTATACCTTTTGCTAAGCATTTTTCTTTGTGACAATTGCATGTGTGCAACTACTTTTAATGTTAGTTGTTTATTTTGAGGTTATAGGCTGTTCATTGACACAACCAAGATGATAGCTTTGTTATACTTGAATAGATTGAAGAGTGTCTATCTTACATACACGGTATGAATTGTTCTATTGATGAATACTGTTGATAGCATACAAAAAACACTCATTTATCTGTGTTAACAGCAGGTAGTGAGTAGCTTGTATGTATACTACTAGTTCCTAGTTTAATACATGGTGTGCATGACTTGTCTATTCATTTATTCACATGTGTATTTGCTATTGCATTATATCAGTGATGCTGCCAGGGTTTTGATGCTGTACTCAGCACTTATATTTAGGCACAAAGACCTATTTAAACACTATCCATCATAAATAATTGCACCCACTTGTTCATATGGCAATCATCATTGTCATTTGTTACTTGAGCTATTGTACTCCTTACTCCATATTTAAATATGTATTGTTACTGGCCTACTTGCAAGCACAATCAGGCTGGGCTCAGGACAGATAAGAGTATCTCCTTTTAAGTATTGCTTTTACATGTGTCAGTGTGTTATTTCTGGGTTCGTTGACATACATATGACTTGAGAAGAATATGTTTATACACCTTTTATATAAATACAGGTCTGGATTCAATAAACATTACATGATTTGGTCACACCGTGTTTGCATCACAGTATAACACATATGGCAGCATGCAGATCTGTATACAGTAAACTGCTCTACACTTTCAGTAGAGCTGTGCAAACCAGGTACACATCATGTCTTTCTAATTAATGCATAAGCAGCTGAATTGTATGCTAATCAACCAATCCAAGATGGTGGAGCTATTCAGCAAGTTATAAAGGATTTGTGTACGTTCCATGTAGCCATCTGCCCTGTACTCCAAAACCTTTTGGAATAAAGCCACACAAACTACACAGCAAAGAAAGAATGTTAGGGGCTGCTGCTCGTCTTCATGTGTGCGTACAACAGGCTCATCTCTTTGCTGCTGCTATTGCTGATAGATCTTGGCCAAAGAGGGGGGCACTCAGAACTCATTTAACTTTTCATGGTCTGCATGAATTGGAAAAAGTAGAGCACTACATGGTGGATAGAGACACACACCAGGAACTCTGCAACCTCTGTCATCCTCATCTGAGACCAAGGGCAGACTGAGGGGATCCCATACCTGTGGAGACGATGATGTCTGTAGCACTTAGAATTTTAGCTACTGGATCCTTTCAGAGACCCACAGGGGACATTCTGTGGGTGTCACAGGTAGCAGCATCTGGGAGTATACACCAATTCCTGAATGATATGCTACAGCATGCCAGTGACTATGGATGTTTCCCTGATAACCTTGAGGGCAGAGCTAAAACTTTGCAGGAGTTCTACCCTGTAGCACACTTACTTAAAGTCTTGGGTGCAACAGTCTAACCTGCATTGATATCAAATCACCACCTGGGAAACAGGGAAGAGTTTACATCAACAGAAAGGGGTTCCTCTCCCTTAACTGCCAGGTCATGTGTAATATTATGGAAGTCATCCTGGCATTTACTACAGCTCCCATATCTGGCACACCTCACAGCTCTACCAGAGGTTTTCCAGGTGGTGATGTTTCACATGGCCATTTAATTGGGGATGCAGGGGATGCATTGGAACCATGACTGATAATGCTCATGAGAAATGTACACACAGCCACAGAGGAATGCTATAATGAGATGCATGCTCAAACAAGAAATGTCATAGAGCATGTGTTCGGGCTGCTGAAGTCAAGGTTTTGGTGACTACTTACATTGGCGGGGGGGTCTGCAGTACAATTCCAATACTTGTGCTGAAATTATTACAGTCTGTGCTATCCTACACAGTATCATCCTGAGAAAACAGCTTCAGCAGGGACACCAAGGGGGAGAATCACACATTCCATAATCCATGGCAGAATCACTACATCCATATGCAGGTAAGTAGTTAGAGGGTGAACCCCAGTTGTTGTGGTTGTAGGTAGATGCAGATGTGCACAATATTCCCTCAGTCTGGCCATGTACGGCCAAGAGGCAATGAATAGCACACATGATGTCCACCTAAGGGGTATAACTTTCATCCTACTGTATACACATACATAGAGTACAACTGATGCCAGGCAATGCTCACAGCCTTTACTTTCCCATTTAATGCTGTGTACTGCTAGCATCAGAGTCAACTCTGAATATCAACAGTTGTAACTGAAGGACTGTTAACATAAGTGTGAAACCTATGATAGAAAAACAAATGTGTAAGAACATGAATGAATAGCAAATATCTGCATAACTGGTACTTATAAATGTAACTAAGTAGAATGTGTATCTGTTATCCAGCAATGACATCAATATCTGACATGACTGACATCTGTAGTATATACTTATGTAGTTTACCAAATAACCTGCAACTAAAATACACAGTATAGAAAATGCAGTCCAAAAAGTCTACTTATCCCTAGATTCTCACAAGTAGAACAATAGGCATGACTGAAAATAATCTCCTTACCCTCAAAATTACCTACCTATACAGTTACTTTTTAGTGTAGTTTCAGCCCTCTGAGCACTCTGCATATGCAACTGAGGTATGAACTCATTAGAATTGCTAAATGCCAAACTTTTGACTTTGTTTAGCAGATGTAAACATAGTGTAGCCTCTATACCATGGTTAGGTGCTAAAGGCTTCCAAATGTGAATGATTACTGTGACCTCTGCAGTGGGTATGTTTATTTATTTATTTATTTATTTTACATTTGTTGACTGGGCTAGTCTAACTGGATAAATGTCCATTTTCAGTAGAGGCCCGGGGAGAAAAGCTCCAAGCATGAACACTAGCAAAGTTAACAATATATAACAAAGACATGTATAATAACAGTACAGAGGTACAATTGACTAAAGACATTATGTTAAAAGATTAAACTAAGTAAAAAATAACAAGTACACTAAGCACAAGCTGGGTATGGGCAAACAGAGTCAGGTCCTGCCTGTGGATGTCAGTGAAGATACACTTAGAAAGTGTGGAACAAAGTGCAGTGAGTTTTTAAACAAAACCAAACACCCCACATATGTATTTCCTTAGCATAACAGCACATTTTCCTGACTTTGATGAAGACTGTTGTTCACCATCACGTATTTGTATCACACCTTGAAAGAAAAATGAGAGAATATGCACTAGAGAATGCACATGTGGTAGTAAAGCAGAGATAAAAGAGTGATTCCCAGAATACAAAGAAAAGGCAGAGCTGCAGTTTTGCAAACATATTAATAAATATTGTGTGATCACTCATTCCACTAAATATGTTGTCTACACATTTGCAATCAACTGAATGATCTATTTAATGCTGGATATGACGTGAATTACTTCTATGTACATGATTTGATTGGTATTGCAAAGCTGTGCCTCTGACAATGAGAGAGAAGCCACTGCAACCGTGTTGTGTAAGTGCAATAATCTGATGGTTCAAATCCAGAGCTGTCTAATTGTTTAACCTTTGTTTCACTTGTTTTTATCTTTTTTTGCCTTTACTATGTGCATGGTGCATGGCAAAGTGCAAACATGGTTCGCTGACCAACATAGTTAGCTGATTAAGGAAAAAGTGAAAAATTTAATTTCAATCACCTTATAGAGCACAAACCTTTTTAGCGTCATTGTGCAGCAGTCAGGTCCATGGATGGTAATGAAGGCAAAAATTCCACATGTCACCTGGTTGTCTCTGTGGCACAAGGTATAAATGGTGTGAGCTACAAAGGAGAAAGCATAAGTAAAGCAGCATGCAAGTTCCGCAGTAAATATTTTTACTTAGGGGGATCATAATGAGTACTCACACAACTAATATGTATTTGCTATTTCCGTTTTTATGTGTGCATTGCCTAACCTGTGCACAAACATGATTCACAACTTAAGGAAAAAAGTGAAAAATGTAATTATTTTTTTTGCCTTCCTCACAACCATTCACCTCCATTGACATGTAACCTTGTGTGACTGTCAAATATATACTATCATGTGTGTCCATATCATACTATGCTTGCTCAGGAGGTGCAAACAGCAGTACATAATGTGCTGTCTACATATGCTCATAACGTTATGCTACTGACTTGTCTTGGAAATGTACATACATTGACATATCCTACCTTAGGGATATTTCCATATTTACTATGCCCTCTTCATCTTTATTCATTCCCATCATTCATGTCTGTGCACATTTTCATCAGCACACTTTCCCTGCCCAGTGTACCTTTCCTTGGTGTTGCCCTTACAGTTTAACCTCCCCTCCATTATTTTGTTCGACAAAGAATTGTTTTAGTGCACATTGTACTCAGTACACTTTTCTCTACTGTGTTGCTAATGCTGTTATTGCAGGATTTTCAACATTGGTAGTCATTGCAGTTGTCCGTGTGATCTTGAGGAACGGGTTTGCCCTTAGACAAACTTGAAAACGTATTTTGCCTGTGCTCATGCTGCTCTGTTTTGGTTTCCTGGCAGGCAGCACTGTTGTTGGCCACAGGGCCTGGCTCATTTTCATGTATGTACGATGAGCAGCATGAATATCTGATTAGTGCTGCCACTCATTGCGCTGACATGCAAACTCCATGGAGGCTTCGCTCAAAGCCTACATGGAGTTTATTGAATCCCCAGGACAGTGTGGCCTATGCAGGAACATGCTGCCATTTCACATAGCAATTTTGGATGCAAGTATATTGTGATGCATATCTGTTAACCATGATGCACTGCACAAGTCACTTGCATTTGAATTTCAAATACAGACTAAAGAACAAAGGGGACATCCAAAATTGTGGGCAGTACAGTAACATCAAACTCCTATCACATTGCATGAAAGGTATGGAGAGGGTGATTGATAAACGGATACGCAGAGTAGTAAAACGTAAGATGGTAGATTGGCAGTTCGAATTCAGATCAGGATGCAGCACAACTGACCCGATGTTTGCAGTGAGACAGATAGTTGAGAAGAAGCTAGAGATGAAGAGAGAGTCCAACTGAGCATTCCTGGACTTGGAAAGAGCATATGACATGGTCTCAAGAAAGTTGATCTGGGCAGTACTGCATTGGTTTGAAGTCCCAGAAATATTGGTAGAATTAGTGCAGGCTATGTACAAGGACCTAATGACTCAAGTACGAACAGTGTTCGGCCTCACAGTGGGGTTCCCAGTGGGAGTGGGTGTACACCATGGTTCAGCTCTGAGCCCACTGCTGTTCATAATGGTGATAAACTACATTAGCAAACAGGTTGGAGGGGACAGATCAACATTGTTGCTGTATGCAGACAATGTGGCCATACAGGCAGCCTCTGAGCTAGAACTTTAACAAAGGATAGGAGAATGGAATGCAAAACTGAAGGCACATAGGATGAAACTAAGCACAGATAAGACAGTGGTAATGGCAACAAATTGGGGAAATCAGAAGAAGCTGAGAATATAGATAGAAGGGAAGATTGTGGAACAGGTGAACAACTTCAAGTATCTGGGAGGGGTGGTTGAGGAGAAGGGGAATCTGAATGAAGAGGTCAAAGTTAGAATCAGAGGGGCTGCAGCCAATTGACATAGAGTGTCAGGTGTAGTCTATGACAGAAGAATGCCAAAGAAGCTGAGAAGTAAGGTGCAGTAAACAGAGGTGTGGCCAGTACTACTGTATGGTACAGAAATTTGAGCAGTAAAGGCAGAACAGTTGAAAAAGCTAGAGGTGATAGAAATGAAGAACAAGAGAAGGGTAATAGGATGCACACTGTGGGACAGATGAAGAAATGAGGACATAAGAGCAGAAGCCAAAGTAGCTCCAATTGCAGAAAAGATCAAAGAGAACAGATTACAGTGGTTTGGACACGTACAGAAAAGCAAAAGAAAATCTGGTGAGAAAGATTTGGCAAAGACTGGAAGAAGGTAAGAGGATGCGAGGATGTCCAGTAAAGAGGTGGGTGGATTGTGTGAAAGAAGATCTGAGACAGTCAGGCATGAATGTTGAAGAAGGCAGGTGTGCGGCACTGAACCGAGAGAGATGATGACAGTAAACCCGTTAACCTGACCCCATGTAGAAACAAATAGGAAAAGGGAGCTGATGATGATAATGACTAAAAAATTTGCAGAAATTGTGATATTCTATATATCACATAACAGATGAATACGATCTTTACATATGGTATACACATGGCATATATTACACTGTTATGATTTCATATTACTGGTGGAATTACACATCGACATATATGCACATGGTAATCATTGCAGCAAGATCACCTGGACCTGCCAGTTTATATCTGTAATATTTCTCATAGCCTGCACAGAGTGACCTGATATAATAGTAGCATTATATTTTTGCTGTATGTATATGACACACCTGAATATGTGTATTTTGTAGATATCAGATAGGTTGTTACTGTTAAGCATGCATTTGTATCAGCACTTATCATCCTGATGTTTCATGATATCTAGTAAGTACTGATACTGTGTTTGGCATTTCAACTTGTTTCTAGACTCACACAGGCATTTATGTGAGTTTATTATTAGTATTCATATGATGCTATGGTGTCATTGCTTCATACACAGTCACTTCAGCTTGAGATATATAAATATTTCTAGGTTTTGTTCTGCATTTGGCCATTTTCCTTACTGTCCATTAATGTGCCCTTTACACTTGCATTACATCTTTCCATGGCCATAAAAATAGGTAGGCGATCAGTACATTAGTTATGTATAGGGTATGTTGCTGTTGTCAATAGAACATTTGATATACTGTAATTCTATTACATTATGTTGACATGTAATGTTATTATACTGATTCCTAGGTGCAACTGTCATTGCTCTTTTATGGTTACATAAATTTCAACTGGTACATATATTTTTTGATGCAGTAGTTACATCCTGAACTATGATACTCTTTGTCATGTGGATTATGTACCTATAGTTTAGGAAAAGTACTTGTAAGTTTTTTCTTCTTTATAATCTATTATATATGTTTCTCTGACATGTAAGCAGATGTGTCATATCTGTAATCTATTACATTTCAAATGTTAATGCCATGATGTCATAAATAATTTTGAGGTTGGTAGTAAATAACCTAGTACGTTACTTACATGATGTGCTTTTGTACAAAAGGGTACAGGTATATTGTTTATCATGTTCAGCCCATTCTGTGAATGCATTAAATATGAAATGGAACCATTCCAAATATGTTGCTCAGTGCAATCTGACTTGCATAACAGATTTCTTAGACTGTGTAAGGGTTTGGCCTATTGTGGATTTGCAGAGGCACATAACTGATGAGTTTAATTTTCATATGACTAACACATCACTTACATAACACTCATATATCCTGTTGTACATGTATTGCTGATTTTCTTTTACTGTTGAGTTTCTTTCAGGAATATGTAAGGATGAACCGTTGTTACAGACCATGACACCCATGCCAGTCCACCAATCTTTTGATAGCAACATGCACAATCACTTCCTGCTGAGTTGGACTCTGAGGACCAGGAGACACACCAGGATGAAGATGATGGCAATGAGGGACCAGGACCAGCATGTGCCATCATACTAGCAGCCCAACATCGATAATTCCCTCCGTCATGATACCCAACGGACTTCAGGGGCCAAATCCATGATGTCATCACCATGTTCCAGACTCAGATAAGAGACATACTGGGGAGTTTCTTTCAGGGAATGGCATGTGCCATGTGCAGCTCCTTCCAGGAGATCACACATGAGATCATTCAGGACATTCGACCCCCATAAGGGAGGTCCCTCAGGTCCATAAATATAGTCTACGTGATCCATACATATAATGCTGCCAGCATAGTGTACCCCTATTCAGATTATTTGTATTATTAATAGGCACACACATTCATGCAAGAATACAATGTTGTGGTCATTTTTGTAGGATGTACCTCATGATGCACACTTCACAATTAATTTCTTTGTTCCTAATGTATGACAGTTGTTACAAAATGATGCTGGCAATATTACAATGTTGCCATGTTCTCATCGGATGTTGATATTTGCAAACAGAATTATGGAGTGCAGAACAAATATCCCTGCACTTACTCTGTATGTGACTTGCCTCTATTGCATGCAATGCGATGTATGTTACAGCTGATGTAGCCTGCCCTTTTCCATGACAGATATGTCTGGCTATTCCCTGGCCTACACAAATAGCATGTAATTTAACTACTACCTAAGTTAACACAATAACACATATACATATTGAAATGCAAACTTTTTTTAGTGATTAAATACATGAACAAGTAGCTTTAATTCTACTCATGCACATGCATATCTGTGTTTTTCAGGCATGCATATACAGAGTATTATTTTATTCATACATATCTGACATTTGTATTTATACACATGATTATAGTATCCCTTAAGCATTCCATATGTTTGTATTCTGATGTAGTTGTGTGCAAAGATATGCTTATGCTTTCTTTTGCATTATTGTAATAGCATCAAAGCTACATTTCTACAGTTACACATATTTATTATAGCAAGTACCTTCAGTTATATAACCTTGTTATATTTTAAAGTTAGGTTTAATGTATGTTGAATATGGCCCCCACCCAAAAAATAATTTTATACTTACTATAGAACTCTAACCTTCTTGCCTCTACCTGGTCTGCCCACTCAACCAGGTGGCACGGCCTATGGTTCTTAAGCTCATAGTATCAGTGACAGCACTATTGGCTGGAGATGAAGATACTTGTCAGGGTACCAAGGTGTTTACACAACTCCTGCTAGATATCAATTTTTTTCAATCACTTTCTCTAGTGCATCCCTTAGTCTTTTCCAGATACAACCCTTTCAGAAATTAGACCATGATTTTGGTTTCCTTATCAGACAAGCTTGGAGTGTGGCCTTGTGCTTTAACAGTTGTCGCCATGATTAGAAGAGCCAAGACTACAATGAAGAAAGTATGAGCTGGGCTGTGGTCCATAGACTTAGAACCATGACCTCTGGGGTATGACACAACTTTAACCTATCCCAGTTAACCAGCAGGGAGATTAGAGCAAGTACTGTTATTATTATTATTGGTAAGTTTGGTTTAGCCAAAAATGCTTTGCCACATACATGTTTTTTTTTTTTTTATAGGGCTACATTTTAGTTTCATTCATATGGTGCATAATAAAGAATATGCAATAATCTTTTAAAAGTTTTATTATTTATAATTGCCTGTCTTGGTGTAACTTGCCTTCATTATATTTTTAAACGTTTTACACCTGCATGTTATTCATTTCTTCACTGCAGCAGCACAAGTATTTTTTGAATTTATTTTTCTTTGGGGGGGGTGAATAAAAACATATACCTATATGTGCGATGAGCAAGTTTTGTAAACTACTGATTGGTGTGAGGTGACATGGTGTGCCAGATGAGGTTAGATGAGCAGATATTACATTGTATGGATCTGCAAACTGTAGTACATATGTCTCCATTTTGTTTTTTTTCTGAATATCTTCAAATTTCAGCATACCTGAGCATATCTGTGTGTTCCTGTGGCATGCTGGGGACTGCTGAAGACTGCTGTGGAGTCTGAAGCTGTCTGCAGTGCATTCATAGAAACCTAAGGCCACATTCATGAGCAGTTGACAGTGAGATATGTCCATAAGTTGCTGTACACATTCACGTATTACTTCATTTTATAGAGATTAACATGAAATTGCCTAATTTGCATAAAAATGTGTAAATGGATCTGAATTTACATGAAAAAGTTGAATATCACCATATTAACTTTTGATTACTTGAATTAGGTGGCAAATGTCTGAGGAAATGGCAGACTTCTTAAAATAAGGAAATAATAAGAACATATTGCAATTTAATATGAAACACTCAAAAAATGTAACATTAGTGAGGTACATTTTAAGAAATGTTTATTTTACTGATATCATGGACATTTTATCATGGCTATTGCTGAATACTGTAAGGCTATCATTTGTAAGTGGGAAATTATTACAGCAGCAGTGGAAATGATTCATGACCACTGAGAAAAATCATTTACTCTGGTATCATTTAGACATTCCACATACTTGGTAGCAATTTAATTCTTAAGTGTCTTAATGTGGAGATTTCTGAATGCCACTGATCAATGAAAAATGACAATATTATTAATATGTGACAATGGCAGTGGCTAGGGGAAGGATAAAGCTGCCAACAAAGTAATTGCTTTACTGTTCGGAATATATTTATGATAGTGCAACTATTACTATAGCATAACTTTACTTGGCTGGGTGAGATTTTGCATGTGTACATAATTTTGGGGTTTGTATTACCTAATTTTTTTTATAAGGGGATAGCAAGGCATACATGGTCAGCATTATGTAATATGACTGATTATTACATCAGAAGTTTTTTTGTATGACTGTGGCCTTTTTTTGGTTCATGTACAATAATGATGCAAAACAAAGGATCAAGGCAGAGAAAGGACAACTTTAGTCTAAGAAAATTGTTTTCCTCATGGCAGCCCTTAGGTCATGTGATAAAGAGGGCCCAAACAAGCTGAGAGGACAAAAGCCTGGAATCAAGTTTTCCTAGACATTACTGCAGTGAGTTGTAGAAACTGCATAATAATACAGTGCAAGAAGAGGGTAAATAATATGGTAGGGCAGGCTAGAAGCAAGGCAAGGCAGAATACAATTTCCAGTACCACTACTTGAGGGGCCACCAATTATCCCATTAACACCAGCTAAAGAATACCTCCTCTCCATCCACAGGGATTACTATGACACAGAAGATGATGGCACTGGAATAATCAGAAGTGGTGTGGTCACTGAGTATTATTAACTTCTGCAGCAGCAACACTTATCTGCAAAGTAAGGCTGGTTTAAAAAGAGTAACATGTAGTTATAAAGAAAACTGAATATTGACAAGGAGTGATAACATTAAACACATGACAATTACTATTAACAGGTGAACCTTCAATATCTACACAGAATGACAATGAAGGTGGTGTGCAAGTTAAGTGTCTCTCACAACCCCTTAATAATCATACAGCAATGCATGCTATTTCTTTATAAGTAATGTTTTCAAATAATTTTTTACAGGGTCAGCAGCAGAACTAAACAGTTCCACTACACCTATAAATTTAGAGGATATCAGCATTGGAATGGTTGCTGAGGATGATGATGAAAACATCTGTATATTTATGAGGCAGCTTGAGGAAAGTGGCATGCAGTCTCCAAGTTTACTGGCAGGATCTCATACCCCACAATGTTAGTAACTCTGCAGGAAGTGACAGTGCATCACAAAGTCAAGCACATGCTGACATTCTACTCATGCTTGTATGGGAGGAACACCCATGTACCTCCACAGCAGCATCTCCAAACCCAGATGAGCACTTTGAGGATGATGGCAGGCATTCAGTGGTAACAGTATTCACAGTGGCACCTCTACAAAGGGGATCCAGGTGCAGACATTTCTTACAACTACCCTAGGAAACACAAAAAGCATTGGCTCCCAACAGCAAATGTGCCATGACATTGTTAGGGCTCAGAGTACTGTCACAGACAGTCAGCTAGAAATGGGCTGAATCCTCCAGGATATGCAAGATGATATCCAGAGTAGGAATAATGCCATGATCACACAGATGCATAGTGTGGTGGCACATCAAGCATCCGTGGCTGTCTCCATTCATACACTAGTTAGGACCTACCAGAGTCAAGCAGGAATCAATCTTGGAAGGGAAAGAGGACAGAGGGCTGTCTAGACATGTGGGAGAAGATCACATGAGACTACAAGTGGCTCTTAGGAAAGTTCTGTAACTAGTTGGGGAAACAAGCATGACAGATTTCATTCAGGCCACGTCAGGTTCATTTAACCCCACCAGAACTTCTCATTCTAGGTCCCAGTTCCACTGCTGCAGGATTATCAGATCATTGTCTGCAAAACCACCTGCTTCAAGTAGATCATGACATGGGACTGACTCACCAGGCAGTTTTCATGACGGCCCCTCTTCAAAATCACTTGCACAGGTTGCATGACTCATTTGATCTTGAACTATTGTGAATCAGTTATGACAATTCTGTTACTTACAATCTGACCTCCAGAAACATAGGTGAATGTTTAACTCAAAAGGAAATAAGTTATGAATAAATTACAAAAAAAAAGGAGGGGGAAGTTGGAAACTTTACAGTTGTATGCATTCTATTCTTGTAATGCTAATGGTTAAAACCTCTAGGAACTGTGGAAAGAAATCTCTATGACATAACATGAGATTGAAGTCACTAACACTAATGCTCTGTGCATTAACATTCTTACAGATGGGAGCTACCTACAGCTTAAAAGTAGTAATTCATGTTTTTTTTTTGGAAAAATTTATAGATTAAAATGAGCATCCTGTCATGCAAACAAACACTTCTGCCACTTTGCCCTCACCACTGCAAAAACAATGATATTTTTTGTTTCTGAATCCACAAATTATTGTGTATGACAAAAAAGAAATCTGTTGTGCAGTACCTCAGCAAACAGCATATTTTAATTTGAGAAGGAATTACATAGTATAAAAATATATATGCTATGTTTTCATTCAAATGCAACATGAACTTATAAAGTACTATTTTAACAATTTTTACTAATTATAACAATTAATAAAACTTAGGACAGTTGTTACATGCATGCCCTAGGTTCACCAATATAGCAGAGTGTATTGTGTAAACAGTTAAAATTATGATTATTTCTGTAATACCTTGCATCACTGAATATGAGTCAGTGAGCACTCAAGCATGACCTTTATAAACAATAAGATGAGTAACTTTAAAAAAAATATGAATTATTTTAAGATGAGAGAGAATGTCAGATGAACAGTGACAGCAGACCGTGTGCCACACAGCATAGCCCACAGATACCACTGCATGCATAAGTTATAATCTATGTGTTTTGACAAGAAAGGAAACACTAACTTGAATGTCATGCTCCATAGTTTTGAAGTAGATGATGCCTAATTTTTTGCTTAGCCACATGGCATGCATGAGCCTGCCACATGGGGTCCCTCACTATTGCTGCCAGCTGGTCATTATTACTCATATTTGGTGTAGATCTGGGAGCTGCAGTGACATCATGGGTCACTTCGTCACCAGAACTTTACGTGGTTATGTTATATAGAATGGAACATGCAGTAAACATCCTGCACAGAGTGGCTGGGTCATACTGAAGGATGTCTCACTAGTGTCATCAGCCATAGCTCCAGTGAATATCCAGAATCACCTGACAGATAAAGGCAAAAACAGACAGATAAAAGGAGGTGGAGACAACAACAAGGAGAAAGTGCTTTACTACTCAGTAATGTATTTTTCCATGAATAACTACTTAAACACAATATGAAAAAGAAAAATATATATTTTCCACTTACCAATAAGATGACCACTGAGCATCTTTCCATGCAGGAAGTGATGGTAGAGTGAGTGTCCCAGATATGGAAACATGTACACTGCCAGGATGCTGGGCAAAGACATCGGTGATGCACCACCAAGCATCACACACTATCTGACAACTGATGGAATGGTAGTCATTCTTATTGTAGTAACTCTCACCCCATGGACTAGATGGGGACCCACTTGCTATATGGTTGCAATGTATTGCACTGAATACCTCAAGATGCCACCTAATAAAAGACATGCATAGTCCTGTCTCAGCCCTGAGGAGATGTCTGGAAATAGATGTACTTGTCCACACATACCAAGAGTGCATCCAGGAATTGCTGTGGTATCCTTTAGGCAGAAGCCTGTGAGATGCTGAATGTGTCACCAGTCTGCCTCTGGAAGCTCTGAGTGGTAAGTATAATGTAAGCTACACATACCTTAGTGTCCACAGGGCTAGGAAGTCCACACATTCCTCCAGTACCCTTATGGGGGTCATACATATCTACTAAGACACTTATAATGTTCCTGTAAACTATGACTCTGTCAAATATCTCCCCATTATCAAAGTTATAACTATTTATCCTCTGCCTGTATTTCCACTTTCTTGGCCAGTGAACACTGATGGGAGCAAGAGGTGTTGGCTCAGTCAAAACAAGCAGCTCACACCTGGAAACAGCAAGGCTAGCAACAACAACAGCATGTTTATGGACTGAAAGTAGACAGGGTTGGCAGCACTCTTCGTTTTATAGCATATCTACAGACAACACAAACAAGTGGGGAAATTACACTATGAGTGGCAAATGGCTGAGAGAATGCTTTATTAGCATACACTGGGTTGCATCATTCCTCATGTACATCTTATTATCAGTTCATTTATTAATGCTCATTCAAGGTCATTGAAGTGAGGTCTATGAATCGCAGACTAGCTGACCTCATTCACAAACAATGTAGATAGCCTTAACATGCCTGCATAATAACTACAAATACCACACTATATTTCCTCCCCACATTTTTCCTGTTTGCAGTATTTCTTCACTTCTCAGTTCTTACATCCTCTAGTAGAATAACACCCACATCACACTTAGCACATCACTGAAATATCTCTATTCTTCTTACAGTGTTAATAATACTGTTCACATTAAGACAATGTACTCTAAAGTTGTTGCTTTTCTTTCTTTTTAAGTTTAGGGGAAGTATTTTGAAATCTGTGTTTTCTTAGTTTTACTCTTTTCTCCTAAGGAATATTTTTCTGGGTTTATGTACAAATAATCCTTGATCCTATCAATTATTTTTACAGGATATTAATGTCAATCCCTTCTCCTGACTTCTCTTCCTGCATGCAATCTCTCTCTTTCTTCCCCTCTCCATATATTTCTTCTACTACAGTTTCTTCTTTACCTATTCCACCCTGTTCCCAAGCCTCGTTATGTTTTCTCCCCTTTCCACTTATTTTTCATTATTTACTGTTTGCCCTTGACAAGCCATCCAAAAGTGTCCCTTTTTTACATAACCTGCATTCAGTCACACACCTTCTTGCTATGTCCTTTCTCTTCACACTGGTTACATTGTATCTTCTCACAATCATTAATTAAATGAGAAATCTCCCCACAAAAGAAATATGACTTAGCTTGGCCATAATATCCTAATGTTAGTGTATGACCGGACAGAAAAATAGCACTTGGCGAGTGTTTCACCATGTTTTTTTTTTCACATTTCAAAACAGTTTCAAACCTCCATCCTCCATTCCATAAATTTATATAATTTTACCTTTCACAATCTTTATCAACAGTTTCACACAAACACCATCCATATATTTTTTAAACAAACTCTTCTTCCAGCTCATCAGTTCTAAACTGCAAAGTAACATTTTTTTATACATGTATTTAAATAACTACCAGAAAACAAACAATTATTCTATAGAAAAATATACTTGTTTTTGTTGCACAGTTCCAAAAATTTCATCATCAGTCCCTCAGTTTGAAATGTTAAGTCACAAAAGGTCTCTCTCCCTATATGTTTGAAAGTCTGTATTACTTGAGGTTTAAAATGCAGACCAGTTTCCAAATTTTCCCATGCATTGTAGAGTGAGTCCCAAAATGAGGAGACCAAATGGCTGAAAGAACAGACTTAAATATATTAAGTCTGAGATGCCATTTCTTGGAATATTCCCTTTTGTCTGAGGTATGGCAATCTTACAGTTAGTATATATATGTTTTTTTTTTTGGGGGGGGGGGTTCTCTACCTACAAAAAGAAGTTTTAAAGAGAAGAGCAATTTTTGAGATTCACTCTTCTCTGTTCGGTCTTTTTTCAGCTTTTCAGCACGCTGCATTTTGAGTACTGAAATTTCAGTAGGGAACTTATCTATTTCAGTATTATTATTTTGTTCTTAGTCTCATAGTTGGTCTTCTTTTCTTTAAAAAAAAACTGTTTTACTTACAGTCTGTTGCTGTGCTCCTTTTTTTTTTCTGCTGTCACTACTGCATATGTTTTAATTATTGCATTCCTTGCTGCCACAAAACCAAATTCCTTCTCGGTTTGTTGCTGCTTTCCTCTATTACTTTCTGTTACAGTTTCATAAGTTTTAACTGCTGCATTCAACAATGCTGCCACAGCACCTAGTTCCATCTCCACATTACCATCCACAGCATTTTCGAAAAAGTTATCTCAAAAGAGAAAACAGAACTGTCATGTCACCTGAATCATCCTACTCCAATATTTTCAACAGAACATAATCTGCGAGCCCTCCTGATGTCAGTTCTGTTATCTGTACCACTCCAACTGAGTCACTCAGTTCATTCTTCACTGAGACAGCTGAACACTGCTCATTGGTATTATCCACCTCACAGGCATCTTTATCTGCATTCTAATGCTCCATATCAAACAACATTTTTCCAAATTATCAATTTCCACCTCCGAATTCTCTATAGCTTTTCTTTCTTCCTTCATGCAACAGCTTTCCTTAGGTCTCTTCCTTGCTGCTATAGGAGCCTTTCAGCACCATCTAGCAGCTCCAAAGTCTAGGGGGAGTTCCCTGATGTTATGGCCAAATTTCCCCTAGTAATATAAATATCACCTTGGGTCTCCCCGAAAAGAAACCACTAGTGTAGTGGAATTAGCCCAATCAACAAAGAATAAATAAAAGGCTTTCTCTTTTGGTGCATGTTTAGAAAAAAAATAATTTCTCTGACCCCTAGTCATGGTCTTTAAGATTTTTAGAACAGAAAGTTTTAGAATAAACAATCTTTCTAATCCTGGTTAAGAAAATACATTGCTTTTTCTTTCTCCCGAAAGCTATTTGTCTTCATATATTTCTGCAGCTCACAGTCTGTTTCACACCACTGATCTGAAGACTCTCTCTGATTATAGATGCCTGCTTAATCTATCTATAGTGCTGTTTAAATGGAAGTCATTCACTGTGCAAAATAGGACAGAGGTTTTGCAGAAGCTTAGATATCTGTTGTCATTCAACTATCATTGTACCATTATAATACCTCTCTCATAATTGTTTGCTACATCTATTAACTAATACTGTACAGTTCTTGTTATATATATTGTTACTTTCTGTTCATTTTTGTTTCTGATATATAGGTAGATAGATAGGTAGGTAGATAGATAGCTAGATGGAAGGCTCTACTTTTGTTGAACAGCACTTTTGTCAAAATCTGTTAAGTTGACCCAGTTTGGTTGACTAAGCAGAGGGTCGATACCTGTCGACAAAAGTAGCAGATCAGATGATTATCAGCGATGGGAAATCTGCCTTTTCCATGAAAACTGTGTGATCCCAGAGTTAGAATATATAATTAGCAGAGGACTTGGAGCACAGCAAAATAATGTTCAATAGGATCCTTCAGAGGAGGATTGCAGTGGAATTTATTTAAATCATCAAGAAAATGAAGAAGGTTTAATTTTGTTTTAAGGTTTTTGCATGTGTCAAGATTGATTTTCGGCACATGCTTGGTAACGTGTCAAAGTACATAATGTGAGTCATTTGGTGTCAACATTATTCATGCCATTTGATAAAGGTAAATAAATCCATATAGATATATACAGCTTACTACCTTTATGTTCCACTTTTTCCTCATTTTTCTTTATGAATTATTTCACCAGAGTAGTCCCTGCAAATGATCAGTAATGATCAGTGTACTACCCCAGTAAGCAAATGTAAAGTAAAACAAAATAAAATAAGTGTCTTTTGACAGCACAAACAGGAAGAACAGAAAAAGACTGAGAGTTACTCTCCTGACTTTCATACTTTCACATTACGAATGAGAGAAATAATGCAACCCCAAGTTCATCACATCTGAAAATGATTAACTGCTTGTGTCAAGATTTAATAGATGACTGTGATCATTTTATAAAGTTTGCTTCATTTTAGATCTCATTTTCTTTTCATATCAGATGCAGTTTATAAACATAATAATTGTATCTAGAAGACCGTTTTAATGAGTTAATGCACCTTTGAAAAGCTAAGTGTGGTCAGCAGAAATCTTCTGTGTCATAGTGTGCACCTTAATGACTGCCATGATGACACTTAGCCTTACTGTTCAGCTCATTAATCAGCTTCCAGTGATGTAAGTCTTGTGCAAAGGTAAGGTAGGTAGCTATATTGTGTGTGATGTGAACGAATATAAACCTAACCAGGAAGTACCACATTCACATTAAATACAATTAGACATGTAAAATCATCTTCAAATGTGGATACCTTTTTTCTGATAGAAAATATTCAAGTCTTTTGATTACAGCTGCTGTAATGCAGGTTTCTAAAAAGATAAAACAATGTAAATATTTAATTAGAGGGAATTTAAAAAATGCAAGCAGTTATCTTACTCTAAGGAAATCGGTAAATGCTGTTTACTTTTCTTTTGACGATATTCAAGCATGATTTTAAAGTAGGTTGATCTTTAAAATTAATATAAGTCAGGGATTTCCACTTAAATACAAATGAATTTTAAGTTACAAGCTTGGGAGTGTTGATAAATGATTTATAAGCTTAGTGTTACTACTTTGTCCTTCATAGGTATAGTGTTTATGCTGGTTTTTATGGGATGTAAGCCATGACACGACCTAGAGTGTGACTCATGCCAGTAGACTGCTGGGCTGCAGCCCTTTTGGGCTTCCACATTAGAGATTTAAAAAGCTCATCACAGCTTGCATTGATGAATGTACCCTTAATTAACACAGCTGCTTCTCACAAGAGTAAGCTTCCTCCAAGTTCTCCTGTTCCCATGTATTTCTTATAGTACTTTAATGGCTTCTGAATCATGCCTGCTCAGCACAACAGAATGTGTTTCTGATTTGTAACAACATAGGTATGTGCAGGCCAGGTAATATAGCATATAGCACGCATGTACTATGCACTGAAACTACTAGGAAATAACATCAAAGAAGACATATTCCACCTTCCGGAAAAAGCTTGTCATTACCACAGAAGGCTCAGCTTATTAATGTATGAGACTATGCATATATGCATGCATTTATTTATTTTTCATTTATTTATATTTCTGATGTAGGAATGTCTAGCTGGGAAATATATTTTCAGTAAAATCCTAAAAGAAAAGCTTCAGATGTTATAAATGACTTATTAACATAGCTATATAGCCTACAATGATTGGTTTATAGTACAGTATGCATAACACAAACTTCATGTTATGATCAGAGAAAACAGACACTTTTAAGAAATAAAACATCAAGATAACATCAGATTAAATGACTCTAAATAAATAACCAGTGACATAATTTGCAAGTCATGCAAACAAGCTGACAGTAGTTACTCTGCAAGCTGAATATGTTTCACAACGTTATGGAACATTCTGGGTACATGTCACTGTCAATCTTAAGAAGAATGGGAAATAGAGAGTGAGTGACCAGTGTCCATGCTTACAAGGAGTCATAAGTAATAGAAATTAAGAATTATTCTATGGTATTATAGTTGCCTGTTATACAGTATGTTTGTAAGAGTAATCATCTGTAGACAAAGAATTTAATACTTAAATGCTAATGACAAGATGGACAGAATAAGTTATAAACAAAAGTATTGCAGAGTTGCATTTACATAATGTTAATTGCAAGTGTAGACTGAACACATTCTTTGCGGCCTCCTCCACAATTGCACATAATGCTCAAACAGAATGAACAGAATTTGTCAATAAATGAACTATGTAATGACAAAAAGACAATAGTGAAGCCACCATTAGTTGACAGTAATATACTGCATTTGCCATAAAATGGATAGTGCAGGTAATACATTGAGAGTGGCCATGTTGATTGAAATTTAGACCTTGCACTGTTCTTGTAATGTTGGGCATAACTGAAATGCCAAGGTATGACTTATAACTAAGTGTCTCAGGGAACTGTTATGTTTGCCTAATCGTCGTTTATAAGTTCATAGGTAAGCACTAGGCAGTTGGTCTGCTGGCCATTTCAAGCCTAGCCAAAAAGCCCTTTTCAAAATTCCCTTCTTGCCTCAAGTATGGCAAGACAAGATAGACTGGGAGAGAATTTGAGTCTGCCCATCCAATTATCTAGGTTTACCTTGAAGGTGGCAAGGGTGCTACTCTGCTTGACATGTAGTGGAAGTTTGTTTCAGAGGTGAGGGATATGGTAGGATATGAAACTATTATGCAAATGTGTCATACTTATTTGCTGATGAAAGTTTATTTCTTTTAACTGAGTATCTGATACATCATTAGATTTGAGAAGGTATAGGAGATCAAATAGGGTTGTATCTTTCATGGCATGAAAAGCTAGGCATAGATTTCCAGAGAGGAGTGTGTAAGAGGCTGAGTACACAGAAAATTCTGCCAGTCTCTCCTGATAATAAAGATTTTTGAGGCCACTTATATTTTTAATTATGAATCTCTATAGTCCCTTAAGTTGTGTGATATGTTTAGATAAATACATGCCAAAAAGTGCATTATATTCAATGATGGGTCTGATAACATATTAATAATGGGTAATTAAGTCTTTTCTGGACTTAGTGGAGATGCCTTTGGAAATTAGGTGGGACAAATAAAAGGCTTTCTGAACTACTGTGGAGACATGATAGCGAAATGATAAGGAATTATCAACAAGAGTACCCATATCCCTTACAATGGTGTCTAATTGGAGGAGTGCATCTCATACGGTAAGTGAAACTGTTTTGTTTACCAAAATGAACTATGTTACATTTTTATATTTAATTTGAGACCATTGCCCTTGCATCAGTTGTTAATATGGTCAAAGCTGAATTGGAGCAATTGTGACTCAAATGATGATTGAACAACACACAATTTACAGTTATCTGCAAGCTTAGTTAACTATAGGTCAGAAGTGCAGGCTTGAAGGTCTAAGAAATATATGCCAAATAGGAGAGGGCCCAAAACAGTAACTGCTATACTTTCAATTAGGGATACAGACACTAGGCAAGAGGAGGCTAGAATTTATTGGAGAAAACTGGCAAATGAACCAAGATATTAAGAGGAAATAACTACAGAGGGAAAGGTAATAGAATGGGAAGACACAAATAATTTATTTGGACTGCAGGTGACAGATTGCCTTCCCTATCAAAAATTGGTATTAGTGTATGGGCAAAGAGAAAGAAATGGGGGGGGGCGGGTATTTCCTAAATGAAAGACCAGCACTGGTAGAGTTTTTAGTATAATCTAGAATAGACACTACTTTTAAAAAAAGAATAATTAGTAGACTATATAAAATATTGCATGATAACTATAAGAATCAATGAGAGGAGTTTAGAAAGGATTTGGAAGAGAGACTGGATAAGGAATTCACAAAGAAACAATGGGAGGATATATATATATATATATATATATATATATATATATATATATATATATATATATATAAGTCTCCCAAATATGGAGCAAAATAATGAAGATTTAGGATTTTTGCTTGGAAATGTTTAAATAGGTATTATTATATCCCAAGTAGACTCCAGAAAAAATTTCCTCAAGTAGACAGCAAATGTTGGAGATGTGATGGGGAAGAAAGAGACAATTGGGAACATATTTTCTGGGAGTTTAATGAGTTGGCAGACTTTAAAGATCTCCTATCAGTGATACTGGGTGATCAAATTGGTGTATCTAGGGAAATGATCCTTCTGAGCTATGAAACAGAATTGGAATTGCCTAGATATAGTAAGGCCCTACTGAGTCTAATTATTTTAGCTGCCAGAAAAGCAATTGCTAGAAAATGGAAAGCAAAGTCTAAACTAACTTTACTAGAAGTAGTGAATATAGTAACAGAAATAAAACAATTGCAACTGGGATCTTCAGAAAAGGGTAGGAGGAAATTACATAGAAAAAATGGGAATTGTAGGAACAATAGATACAAGAGAGGAATGAGGCTTAAAAGAAGGCAGGATTTAAATGAGCTATGTAATGTTTGACAATGATCTGGTAGATTATAAGTGATGTTTAATGTTTGCAACTAAAATTATGTCAATATGGTTTATTTTCATTTATATAAATGTATGATTGCCTAAGTCATAACTTATTATTTAATAAAGATGTTTCTTGTTAAAAAAAACAGAAGTGGCATTTGTTAATCTAACCACATGGGTTCTGTCAGACAACAAGTTAGCTATCAACCGCACAATATAAGGATTTATATTCAGATATACAAGACTATCCATAATGCTTTCATGGGGAATAGTGTCAAAGGCCTGTGGTGGGAATCGTGGCCATTCTGTACATCAGTGATACAATATAGGGATATAAAGGTTCCCCACCCTGGAATGGCGTCATTCTTGAGGACAGGGCTGAACGTTAGGGTCCTTGTAGTGAAGCTTTGTGGTACATCATGTCTGTCATGCTACTCTGCCTTTTATAATCCAACTCACAGTAGAAGATATAATCATTTGATTATGCTTCTTGAAGACCAACAATTCACAAATATCCGAGCCTGTAAACCTCTGAAACTACGCATTAGTAGCTTTCCACAAATAACAACTAATGCTCTTTTCTAAGACAAAAGGAGAATGCAAAGTGGATATTCATCTGCATGACTTCCTTTGCCCATTTTAATGGTAAACTTTCCAATTCCATCAACCTTTTTAGCTCTATTTTTGTTCAGAAGTTATGCAGTTCATGTAAATCTTAGTATAAGAAGACATCAAAGTAGTTATGTGAAGATTAGTTGTGTGCTTCCTTTCTCTCTCTTTCTCTCTTTCTCTCTCTCTCTCTGATTCTCTGTTTTGTTTGCTTTTACATTCCTCTTTATGTGTGGATTGATTCAGAATAGATACTGTGTGCCTGCTTGAGTCAGATGTTGTTTGCAAGCATAACAGCATTAGCAAGTCCTATTCTTTTTAATCTTACTAAATCCAAATGTCCTGTGTTTGGTTGATCTCATTAGCAGTTCATATTGACTGGTCTTTAAAAATTTACCTAACCACAATGCACTTCTTCTGACATAGATCGAGTTTACCAATGAATTGTTTCCTTTTAACACATTCTGATAAAGTAAACTCTATAAAAATCACATAAGCAGTGAGAATTGCCCTAACAGATTGATTGCCAAATATGCTGGAGCCAAAGAAAAGTCCCCACACCTATTTAATAGCAAAAATGCAGAATTACTAGATAAAATAGTGTTTTCCAGAAAAATAATCACACTTCCTTATTTTTGCAATAAATTTTATGCAGTATTTTTGACAACGTGAGAAGGGAAAGGTTAAAGAAACAGGAACCTGGATACTGAGGACTAAGGAAACTGGCTCAGGCAAGGGAAACCAAATGGGTTTTTTTTTTCAATGTCAAAAACACTAGTAAGGGAAATTACAAATGGGGGAGGGGAAACTAATATTCAGTGTAACACTTGTCAATATTCAATTTATAGAAATATGTCTACAAACATGTATACTTTTGATCCATCAGAATAATATGTCAAATATTAACAGATTTGCATAAAGACTAGGTTTCATTCCCTGGATTAGCACCATTATAAATAAACTTACTGGGTCACTGGTTATATTAGATGACTCTTACCCATAACTGAACAGATCCTTGTATAATTCTTTCAGAGGAACAGGGAGAGTTCTCATCTCTGGCATAATAAACCCGGACCTGGTCTGTATGGCCTCTTGCTCTAGATTGTGCTGTCTTCAAAGTCTACATTATGCAATTCTATATAACTGTAACAAATGTCAAACAATACATACATACATACATACATACATATAAATATTTCAAGCACAAGCATTAATGTCTTTCTAGTCTGCCATTATACTAAACCAGTTGTTCCTATATCAAGTGTCCAGGCTGTTCTAAAGATTATCTAAACTTGTGATTGCTTTAATGTAATTTGGTAGTCTATTCCATGCATCAGCTCTCAAAGAACCAATTAGTACACTTCTCATTCCTATAGAATCTTCTACATAGGTTGTCTGATGATTGTCTATTACTTTTATGATAATGCCAAATGTCCCTAGAAGTAGTTGTCTCTAAATGCCCTATATACTCAAGTTTGGGTCTAATATAACTAAAAAAATTGGCTTAATCATTTCTGATTTCCTAGACCTTAAATATCTTTTTCTATAACCCATAGTTCTATAGCTATCATTAACAAATTTGTTATATATGATTAGACAAACTCAAAGCTGGATCTACCCATATACCCAGGTCCTTAAATGAAGTGACAGTTTTAATCAATGTGTGAGGTATTAAAAAATCACATTTCAATGTATGTCTTCCAAATCTCATATGCCTAGTTTTTGATTCATTTATCAGCATATTATTCTCCTGTGCCCAAATGGTCAATTTAGTCAAATTATTTTGCAAACATGGCCTCTCTGTAACACTTGTAGTCAGTTTACCCCATTTCAAGTAATCCACATACAGACTGTAGAACACCTCAGATGAAAAAGGCAGATTTGAAAGATACAATCTAAAGAAATGTGGACCTGGGACAGAGTTCTTTGGGATACTGTAACTGTAACCAAGAATTTTAATTGTCTAAGTGCTGCATGATACTTGCAATGTCCTAGTTGCAAGCCATGCAACTATCCATCTTATCAACAGTACATTAATGCCTGGATGTTCTAATTTATTTATTAGTGTTTTGTGTATGACCCTGTCAAATGCTGAAGTTAATTCTATATAAATTACATCACTGCACAATTTTTCATTCATAGTTGTTATTATACTGTTATAGAATATCATGTTACAGATGCAAATATATCCATTTTCAACATACACATGCTGATATATGGTTTCAAGTCCCAACCTTTCTAATTCTGACAATAACTTGTCCAATATTACCTTCTGCATTATTTTTCCACAACAGAAAAGTAGACTTAAGAGTCTGTATTTGTCCTACTCTCCTTTCCCTTAAAGACAGGTTTAATAAGTACATGTCTTCAATCTTGAGGAATATCCCCATATTTTTATGACCTAGTAATTAATAAAGATAATGGTGCTGTATGCTCTTGTTGAAGTTTTCTCAGGTCGTTATTATTAACCCGTCTCCTCTCTGTGCTTTGTTTGGCTCCAGTTTGCAAAGTGTTTTTCAATATAATCTGCTTTGATTTCAGTGTCTGAAGTTACCTGGATGCCACCAGAAAAACTTATCACCCCCTTTGTGGAGCCAAACTGTTTTGCATAAGATTTGTAAACATACCTATAATCTGTGTGTCTGAGAATAAATTTTAGAATATACACAAAATTTATCAATTTGTATGTTTTTACTCCTTCCACATCTTATGCATCTGTAAAATGGTTTCCTATGATGCTCAAAATCTTTGTATAAAGTTTCTTCAAATTTTTCTTGATCTTGTCTCACACTGTGCTAAATTTGTTTGTCCAGCTTGTTTATTTCAGTTTTCAAATTTGTAGTTTGACCTCTTTTCCATTTGTTATATTTTTTGTCTCACCTTAATCAAGTATTGCATTCTTATGGAAAAAATATACTCCTGATGTTGTCTGCTTAGATCCTGATGTTAAACATTTTTTTTTGTATTCAAACAATTTCTCTTCTGCAGTTTTCGCCCAAACACCTCATTCCAGTTAGTTTTACATAGTCACTGTTTGATTCCATATAATCTGTTATTAATCTTCTGTGCATTGGTTTATCTTTCAGACTGGCAGAATTATCTAGCAACAAATTAAACTTTATAACTCCATAATCATTGCAAATCAATTGTGGTAAAACCTAACTTGAAGTAACAGTAATTTCTTTAGGAACACAAACAATGTCTAGTATGTTCTGTCCCCTGGTAGTTGTTTTTACAATCTGAATCAATTGTTGTTCCTGAATATATGTTGTGAATAATTTACTTACTAACATTATTGAATCAATATTATTCCTGTCTGTTTCTGGTAGATTTACCTCCCCAGCTAATATTACTCTTCCCTTTTATGTTTACTGTAAAAAATGTATGAATTCCTCTAGGTCATCAGCACTTGACTTTGGTGGTCTATGCACTGCAGTAATTGTTTGATGTTCCAGGGCTGTATTTATTGTCACAGTTACACAATATCTAGTATTGGTGTTATCACTGAACATGCGATAAACACAGATCTCATAACTATCTTTAATCCCTAGCATAGCACTGCCACCTGATTTTTTGTTAGAATGTGTGTCACAGTAAAAACATTTATACCCTGACAGAATTGTTTTCCACTCATTGTTCTTTGGCCATGTTTCACAGACAATAATATAAATCATGTGAATTTAGCAGATTGTCCAATAAAAATAACTTTATTATTAATACTCTTAGCATTAAGAACCATGCATTAAATTAAGCTATCTGTGAGCTGTTAAATTTTTGACCTGGCAAAAATCCTGCCTTGTGTTTGTCAAATACTGCAAAATATCTGCTGAAAAAATTCTCTTCCCTCATCTTGACAAATGTACACCATCCTATCTGAAGACAGGTATGCCCAAAATTGTTCTTGGATGTTCTACACGTTTCCATTTTTTTTAATGGGACATTTTTTTCATGTAGGTATTTACCCATAAGTCTTTACATTCACAGTGACATGACTCTCCTTTCTATATGTGATTTGTGAAAAATACATCCTAACTCCTGTACAATCTGTGCTATCTATGAGGGCTGTTAATTCTCTACTAACAGTGCGAGAGTTCTTGTGGATGAAATTATTTGTACCACTATGAATAAAAACAGATCCACGCTTCCTCACATTAAAGCATTCCAAGGCCTACCTCACATCCTCTATTTTTGCTCCTGGCAGGCATAACACTATTCAATGTTCATTATTTTCTCTGCAAATTAAGTATCATTTCCTCCAATAATTAAATCTCCAGTTATAAGAATATATTTTCTGAGCAAATCTGAAGAATCTTCAACTTCTAATTTAATAATATCTACTCGATCAATTGTTACAAAGGACTGCTCTTCATCACTGTTACTCTTAATAATCCCACTGTTTTCACTGCTTATTACATATGCAAAAATACAGTTCTTGTCAAGCAGGCATTGTATATCAACAGCTTGTGCCATGTTGTCAACGTCTGTCTTCCTCCTCTTTTTTCTCGCAGTAATCTTCTTCAGTCCTTCCATGTTCACTTTTGATTTATTCCTTTTTACCTCCCCATTGCCTCTTTTTTCTTACTTCTCTTTTGGAAAAATTATGCCTTTTTCTTTTCTGATAGAAAAACGTTATCATTTCCTGTAATCTGTGTTACATAACAAAGGAGTGCTTTTTTAGTATGCATTCTCTTTGGTTTACAGACATTTATCAGTTTCTTTTTCTTCCTTGTTATTTGTTGTGAACTTCTTCCTTTCTTTCTTTTTTATTTCCTTCTATATGCTTTGAATCCATAAATTGCTGAATACTTGTATCCAGAATTCAAAACTTGTTAGTGGCAGAGGGGGGGGGGGTGAGTGATCTTTATAGACAATAGACACATCCTTTCCTGAATGTGCTCTATTTGCACTTTGCCTAACATTATTTATCTTATCAGTCCAGCCATTAATATATGTAACAACAATTCTCTAAAACATGCCAATTGCATAAGTGCAATTGTCATTAGTACATCTTGATTTACTATTAATAATACAAGACATTTGCATTTTAGCAAATCATTAATGCCATATTCATTCAAGGAATCCATATTAATCTGGAAATCAATAAAAAAATTCTAAAAGAAAGAATAATCAAAATCAGTTACCACAGAATTCAAAGAGAACATAAATCAACTTTTTTTTGAGAAAAATCACACAAACAATATACAACTAAATATTAATATTAAGTACAGCAAAGTATTTCCTGTGGCTGTACAAGTTATAAAAGTCACACAAAAGCTGGAATTCTTGTACATTGCATGCAAATGCACACAGTAACTTCTGCTCACTATCACTTGCAGTCAAACCTCTCTTAAACAGTAAAGATCATTAAATCACAAACCAAGACATGATTGCTTACATAACTCTGGACTGTCTTCTCTGCAGCCTGTTTGAATTTATTGCTGACTAGCCCCTTTGGGATGGTTAAAGTTTGCCTATCTAAAGCCTATCTCTTTCTAACAACTAACAGTGAAAATTGAAGGTAAAACCAACAAAATATAAATCAAAGCAAATCTTCTGGTCTACTATCTATCCCTTTCTTCCTACAAACAGTGAAAATAGTGTTAAAAAATAAAATATAATTTGAAATAAAAACTTCTCATACCAAGCTAGTATACAGTCAATCATAAACCAATACAGGATTATTATGATGATATTTGATAAAAACAATTTCTAAGTTATTTTAGATAAGGTATGTATCATTCTTAGATATTTTTAAACACTTAAGTGGAACTCAGTTTTCATTGCTTAAAACATATTGCATAAACAAAGATATACATGGTAATCAAAAGTTAGATAAAGTAAGAGTCATGAACCATGCAGTAACTTGCCTTCTTATTTAGACTGTCGAAAGATCAAAGTTACTGCTTCAAAAGAGTCACAAGTTTTTTATTGACTCAAAACTCAACAATTTTTATAGGCTGACTTTCATTCCATCAACCATAGTTGTAGTAATAGCACTAAGTTCACTTACCTGTATAGTGAGGAAGGTCCCCCTTACTCCTAAGATTAAATGTTCTTGGACTTGATATGTGTATACCGCCAGGTATTGAGAGGATAGTGCCTTGCCCTCCTGCAAAAATTCTTGCATGTTTTATTTCTGTTTTGGTGCAATGAGATGCAGTTTTGATTGATAAGTTTCAACATAGTGTGAGACAGTGCTTTTCTTGTTGATAATCAACTGTGAGTCCATTCAAAAGCTGAAAATGTTGAAGCCTATCTGTCATTTGAAAATTTGACTTTCTGGTGTGAGTATGAGTCTGTGAGTGTGTGTGCGCGCGCGTGTGTGTGTGTGTGTGTGTGTGTGTGTGCGTGTGTGCGTGTGCGTGCGTGTGTGTGTGTGTGTGTGTGTGTGTGCGTGCGTGTGTGTGTGTGTGTGTGTGTGTGTGTGTGTGTGTGTGTGTGTGTGTGTGTGAGAGATTATTTTACCAATTTCACTATTCAAGTCATTGTGCAACTTACCTGACATTGATGAGATTGTTTAATGTGTACTATATTTCCAAGTCAAAGGTATGTATTTTCTTGAAATATCAAGGATGATACCCCAAAAATGCTACTGGATATTTGGTATACTATGGCACACTGAACAACAGTGAGCTTGACTGAAGTAGATGCTTCAGACAAAGATCACTATAGTTTCTACATCTGTCTTAGAATTCAAAAAATCTGTAGTACCCTGCAGTCAGTAAAATGCATGCCCATGACCTTGTACAGTTTGTTTTGCTTTATAATGGCAATACTATATTAAGCAGGCAATCTACAATAAAATGCTCCAGGTGTGTTGAAACCCATATAATGTTAGCAAACTCAGAATTGATAATCCACAACAGGTAAGTAGTAATATCACTGTAACAACAGTCCCAAACTCAAGAGTTCAAGAATGCAAAGAAGCCAGCTCTCCAGGCAGTATGTGACACCCAGTACAAAGGATAAGATCTCATACTTCTAAGAATTTTGAGGTACTATGTGGCTAAGGTAAAGTTCAAAACCACCATAGATGGACCTAGAGGCATGAACCACTGTCAATAACTTCAGATATAGATATAGAAATGCTTCCTTGTGATCTTGGGCCCCAGGTGGCTAGTACTTGCCTCTCCATCAACACCACTCTTCAAAAGAAGTGAACCAAATCTATCAGCATAGATTGCACTGGCCACAGAGTGGATATAGACATTCTAGACAAAATACTTAACTGTTTTGTCTACCACTAAAACACTTGTATAAAGAAAGGCAGCACCAGCCACTGGGATACCAGGGAAAGAAGGTGCTAGGTTTGACAATTTTAGACATACCAAAGAATTTTTTCTCATGAAACAATGGACCTGTGGTAACAAGAGAACCAAGAACACATTTTGTCCAAGAATAATTATGGATTCTCTGCCGAGGTGATTTTCCTGCTGGAGAATCCAAAAACATTCCTCAGTAAGACATGATTTTAATTTAAAAAAAGGCCATTATTAATCAGGAGTTAATTAAGCAACTCAGAAAGATTAATCTTTACGAATGTGCCAGAGATGACTTCTGGTGGTTCAGCTTGAACTCTAGCTAGTAGAAGAGTGAGACCTAGTCTGCAATTCCAAGCACCTGGATACCTACTCTGCAGCAATTTGCAAGTCTTTCAAATATTGGAAAAAAATGAATGGCCAGAATTTGACAGTGGGCTGCAGCCAGGGCAAGGCATTTGGTAAATACTCATGGTACAGCAGAAAGCCCAAAGTGCAAACATAAACCCAATAGTGCAGACCAGACACCAAAAATCTTTGAAAAAGGAAGGGAACAACACCAGTATCCATGATAGCTCTTTTTTAGGGAGAAGGAAAAACATGAAGAAGGTGATTTCCAAATCTTTCTGAAGGAATGACTGGCTAAAGTACTTCATGACCAACATTTACCAGATAAAATGATAATAAAATAATAAAATCAATGGTTTAATGTTTTGATAACTATAGTTTGATATTTAGTGATTTGAAGCATTAAGCCTTCGAGATTCTAATATAGACCCATATATATATATATATATATATATATATATATATATATATATGTATGTATTTGCAGAATCTTACACAATCCACTAAAAATTAAATAAAAACTATTACTTACGACTACGACATTCGTGGCCACAACACAATTGCTAAGTATTTCTGTGTTTCTAACAAATGTGCTGGGCTTGTGTTGGGAAGACAAGTAATGCACTAACCAAGAAAAAACGGTGATAGAAAAGCAGATGTGGGGTGAGGGTGAAGAAGAGGGGCACACAAGAGGGATGGCTATAGAGGGACTGTCAGTGGCATTTGTAATTTATTTTTTCTTTTTTGAAGGTAATAGGTCCCCCTTTTTTCTTTCCTTTTTTTTTTGATGATAGAAGGTATGAAAGAGCCACAGAAAGAGGAACATATAACATGTCTCAAACTACATGATGGACAAAGGTTGGTGATATACATAAAGGACAGGTACACAGACAACAAACATATTAACTGCACAATACGAGTTAAGGAAAGATGACAGACAGGGTATGGATGCATGACGGCTATTGTGTACCTCAGTAATGCATTATGTACCAATGCACAAAGCAGTGCTGAGATGTTGCAAACTGTATGACAGTATGACCTATGGATAGGCCTAGGACACAGAACATTAACTGGAGATTGCCAGCATTACAGTGTGAAAACAAACATCACTATCTACTAGGCTGTCAGTAGTGCAAGTGCAACCCAAGAGGTCTGATTATAACCTGAAATGCTGCATGCAAGAAACAAACAAATGTAAACAAAGCCAAGCAGCAGTATTGCACCAAAAGAGTTCTGTGGCTGTGCAATGAACCAATAAGTACACACATCACATAGCAGGAAGGAAATGTGGGATCCTGACAACACGGGAAACAACATAGAAGATGTTTGGGTATGCAGTGTAGATATGTGACATATCATATCCCACAATCCGAACATAAATAATGATCAGAACATACACCCCCACCACCACAACCAATGGCATGCAATGTTAACTTGCCATTTGGAAAGCACATGGTGATAGAGATGCATTACAGAATATGATATAAATATGAGAAATAGACAAATGCAAGCCTGTGCATTCACAGGTATTATGGAAACATGGAACGTATGTCATGGGAATGCACAACACACAAGTAAAACTTGCACACCATTGGAAACATCACAATGACCACCACAGTGTGCGGAAATGCATTGCATGTGTAGGACAGTGCATCATGGTGTCAGAATGTCATACAAGCACAGTATACCTACAGACCGATGATAGTACAGCACACAAAGGTGCACTTAAACATATACATGTGTCATGCAGATGTGTAGCACCTAACAAAAAGCTGTAAAGGGAAGTGGAATGGACAATCTATGTCTACAATAATAAGGAAAAGCAAGCCTGAAAAAAGGGCCACATAAAAACACAGTACATGCATGTCCAATTAAAACATCTGACATGCATAATATGGACTTTAATTGCAACATGAAAATTCTTGCAAGTGACATCTGACAAGTATGCGTCATGCATACGTGATGGGTATTAAGATGTATGATTACAAATGACACTGTATTGTGCAACAGGGAAACAGCAATTATCACAGGTACATACCAAAATTAAGATTGAATATCACATATGCGTGCATCTGCCAGGCAAATATAAGACACCAAGTGCACACTTACAAAAAGCGATAAGAATATTACATGCAAATGTATATGAGTAAACAAAGGATGCATGCATGCACAACTATAGCACACCACTTGCCGTAACAATAGTAATTTATATTATTACATGGGAAGGGTCGATTTGTGGATTGTCACTGTTAGGGACATACAAATGTACAACCATATAAAGCAATGCAGGCATATTATACAGAATGAAAACTGCCCAGGTATGTAAACATGTGTAACATGCAGCAAAGTTGTACACATCATCAAATAAACTATAGGTGTGATACAGCGGCATAGTGCCATAAGAACAAGGCTGAACAGTATAGTGATTCAGTACATGTGCCATTAATATGATACTGTCACAAATGACAAACCAAAATGTTGAATATTAATTGCTGCTCTTAATGCCAGATAGCAATTAAATAGGAAATGCAGAGTTGCACAACATTAGCATAAATTATACAAATAAAAGACAACTGGATAATAAAGGACAAACAAACTACCAAGGAAGATCACACACAATCACATATAATCACTGATTGATAAGTATATTTCTTGGCATTTTAACCTTTCAGAGTTCTGCATTGTCTTAATTTTGCCTGACTGAATTGTTTTATATATTTTCTGGCATTGTTTTCTGTTTTCATCTGTCCTGAAACAGCTTACCCCCTATTATTGATGTGGAGTTTATAAAACTGGTCTAACAGCTTCTGTGTTATTTGCGGTGTTGTTATAGTTGGTGGCTTTGCAGTTACCCGCCCCTACTGTAAATTTGATCTGGGACACCCCTCCCAGTCTGATGTTCACTCTGCTTAATTCAGAGAGAACATTTGAGAAGTCCAACCCACTTAGATTCTTAACTTCTGCTCCTTCCTCCTCTCTTCCTCTCTCATTGCACTTTACTGAAAAAAAAAATTTGCACTTTATTTTGCTTTTGCCTCTTCTTAAAAGTACTCAGTTCTATTTATTCTGCTGCATTTATTACTGCTTGGTTATAGCCTGATTAAATTGTAACTGTTATCTAAGCCTTTTGGTTTAAGCATTTGGGCTTCAGACCAGTTGTTTTAAATTAAGAAGGTTTGTGGTCTGTACTGTTTTGGCAGGAGAGGTAGCTTACATCCTTCTAAATTGGGAATTGCTGATTGAAGGCTCTGTGTCTGTTATTCTAAAAGTGAATTAGTTCTGGTTTAAACACTTGAGCTTCAGGCCAGTTATTTTACATTAAGAAGGTTTGTGGTCTGAACTCTTGTGGAAGGAGAGGTTAGATTCTGCCCTTCTGAGCTGGGAATTTCTGGTTAAAGGATCATTGTGGCTGCTTATTTGAACTGTTTCTTTCTGAAACTGGTGTGCCTTGTTTGCTGCAGCATAGACTAGATTCAGACATGCTGAATCTAGCTTTGTTTGTATAACGTGAGCACTAATCCAGGCCATCTTTTTTTGGAGAAGGTTCTCCTGCACCCTAGTGGCAGGAGTGTGCAGTTAGAACTTGTCTGAATGAAGACTGCTGGAACAGGGCTCAGTTTTGAGCTTTTGTACTGGTTAATTGGGCAATTGGTTTAAATCAGTTTGCTCATTTTCTATTGTTATATAAAAAAGTTGCACTTTATTCATCTGCTTTTTCTGTATTTGTGTTTTTTCCTAATTTATTGCATTTATTATTTTGCATTTATTACTGCTTGTTAGCAGTCTAATTAAATTGTAACTGTTACTCTATGCCTTTGGTTGAAGCACTTGGGCTTCAGATTAGTTGTTTTACATTAAGAAGGTTTGTGGTCTGCACTGTTGTGGCAGGACAGGTAGCTTACATCCTTCTAAGTTGGGAGTTGCTGACTGAAGGCTTAGTGTCTGTTATTCTAAGAGTGTAGTAGTTCTGGTTTAAGCACTTGGGCTTCAGGCCAGTTATTTTACATTAAGAAGGTGTGATCTGCACTCTTGTGGGAGGAGAGGGTAGATTCTTCCCTTCTGAGCTGGGAGTTTCTGGTTAAAGGCTTATTGTGCCTGCTTAATTGAACTGTTTCTTTCTGAAATTGGTACGTCTTGTTTGCTGTAGCATAAACTAAATTCAGACCTGCTAAATCTAGATTTGTTTGTATAACCTGAGCACTAATCCAGACCATCTTTTTTTTGGAGAAGGTTCCCCTGCACCCTAGTGGCAGGAGTGTGCAGTTAGAACTTGTCTGATCAAAGACTGCTGGAACGGGGCTCAGTTTTTAGCTTTTTATTGGTTAATTTGTTTAAATCGGTTTGCTCATTTGCTACTGTTATATAAACTGTTATATAAAAAAATACACTTTATGCATCGCCGTTTAGCTAGGGTTAAACTACTCCTGGTGTCATAAAGTCCACTGTTCAAATTTTCCCTTAGAACTAGCTAGTTTTTTAATTTTAGCAATCAAATCTCTTTCTCTGAGCTCAGCAGTTGTTCAGAACTTGTAAGCACTAAATAAGCTACAAATTGCTACAGCACTCAACTTTCCACACTTGTCTAGAGGAAAACAGTTTTTAGTACTTAATAAATAAGTACATATCCAGGCATGTCTAAGGTTCAGCTACCGGTGTTTTCTCCTGTCTACCTGATGAATCTGGGCATCTTGGGGCAATGCAGCAATTGCCTCATGTACACAGACAACCCTCTCCTCCTACCACCCAACACTACAACCTGTGAGAGATGCACTTATATAGCCAAACTGGAAGCAAAGATCTCTTCACCCAAGACTGGACTAGACAGTCAAGAGGAGAAGGTAAACACTTGCACCACACCACACTCATCACATAGTCCCTCAAACCCTACACCACCAAAACACACACATAGCAACACAAAACACACACCTACATTTGCAGAGGCTCTAAATAAAAATCTGCTCAAGCAACAGAGACCTCCAAAGCATAAACGCATGCAACCTCCACCCCCAACACAACCCAAATGACACATAGCCCACAAACTCAGTGTGCCTCTCAACCACAGCCTGTAAGGCATAACAATGTACCCAACACTCTAGCCATAGGTGACTCTATAGTCAGGCACACTGATGTTCCACTCAACAAGCTAAACAAGGAGAAAGTTACTGTCAGCTGCCTGTTGGGTGCCAGGATCTGACACATAATGCATGCACTCAGGTCACTCCACAACAAGTATAAATATGACTCTGTCATTGTCCATGTTGGTGTGAATGACCTGAGAGGTACCTCCCTGGACTACATGAAAAGAGATATGGAGGAGCTCTCCGATCTTGTAGCCCAGGCAGGTATGACCCAAGCCCTGAGTAGCATCCTGCCATCACCCAGAATGATACCACAGTACAAGGACAAATTGATTGACTTCAGCAACTGGCTAAGCTTCTGGTGTCATTCAAAGGGGGATCCAGTATCTGTCAGCCGGGGATGACATGATTGACAGACCATGATGCTTTGCCAGAGATGGCGTGCACCTGTCCCCCTTGGGATTCCGGATACTGGCTAAGGCTCTTGCCACCCCTATAGAGCCTTTTTTAGGCAAGGTTCAAATGACAAATTCGCCACTGTAACAGGTACAAGCAAGCAATATCTGAGGGTAATGCTACTCAATGCTACAAGTCTAAACCTCAAAATGCATTCAATCAAGGCACTCATTAAAATGGAGAACATTGACATCTGTGCAGTGACAGAGACCTGGTTCAAGGCTCCAGAGACCACCCCTGCATTACCAGTCTATAATTCATACCACACCTATCGGCCACCTAACCTGGATTGAAACACTAAAGGTGGAGGCGTGTCCATATTCATTAAGGATATCCACACCTCCAGGCTAGTTGCTCAGCATAATGCATCCGAGATTATCCAAGTGCAACTAACTCTTGGCAAGGCCGCAATCCAAATTGTAACTTGCTACAGATCCCCCACTATGCCCCAGGATTCCCACTCCTCATTTCTTGATACACTGGAAAATATTAGAGTACAACCCAGCACCCTAATAATGGGAAATTTCAACTACCCCACCATTAACTGGAAAACTACTCATGTACCAACTCTTTTGCTCAGTTTTCTGGAATTCATAACTTCCAATGCCTTGGATCAACTTATACACACCCCCACCAGGGGCAGCAATATCCTAGACCTGGTCATTACCAACATGGGTGACTGGTGTTCCACACCAGAGGTCAATTCCTCGTTGGTCAGATCCAACCACAAGCTAATCAGCCTAGACATCCAAATCCACTCCCCATTGTAAAAAATTTCTCCAAAGCCAACTTCACGCTTCTTAATACAGAAGTGGCAAACTTCACAACACTCATGTAGATGGACAATAGAGGTACGACGGCTGAATCCCACACAAATGCCCTTTATAAGCACTTACACGAGTGCATATATTGTGCTATCCCTAACAGAACTAAGATGCTATCCTCCAAAAAAAGGAAGCCAATCTGGTGATCCCCTGCCATAAACAAACTCTACAACAGGAGAAAGAAACTGGTGCAAAAAAGAGTAAAATCCCATGACTGGAAGAACTCCCTGGTCAGCCTCAGTAAGAAGCTAAGATCCCTCATAAAATGCTCCAAAGCTAGTTATAAAAACAAAATCGCCACTGATTCTAAAGACAACCGCAAAGCACTCTGTAGCTATGTCAAGAATCTCAATAGCAGCACTCAGATCTGCTCTGAGGTACAGCACAATGGCACTAAATATACAGAACCAACTGATATTGTCAACATCCTGGCAGACAGGTCCAGTGCTAACTTTACCCTGCCTCACCCCCTAAAGGGCCCATCTCTATACCGGAAGAATGCAAAGTTCCTGTAATCATGGCTGCACAGGTAAAAACCACACTCTCGAAAGCCAAGAACACAGCATCCATGGGACCTGACAACATCCCAGGCTGCGTTCTACATGAACTACAGAATGAACTGGCACCCCACCTAAGCACCATGTTCAGGCATAGCCTCACCTCAGGCTTTGTGCCCAATGAATGGTGTACATCTCCGTTGCTTATTTTAAAACTGTCTCGCTATGTTAAACTCATTTAACATAGTGAAACACTAAAAAAAAGCAACGGAGATCTTGCTTTCTCCGTTGCTTTTTTTTAAAACACTGTCTCGCTATGTTAAATGGGTTTAACATAGCGAGACATTTTAAAATAAGCAACGGAGATCTCTGTTGCTTATTTTAAAGCTGTCTCGCTATGTTAAACCCATTTAACATAGCGAGACAGTGTTTTTAAAATTCGAGTTATACTAATGGAAAAAAGTCCGGGCGACCGGACCTTTTTTTCCATTAGTATAACTCGATTTACAACGGGCACGCTGGCCAATCAGCATGCACGTTTTGGGGGGATCATGGTATAATCTGTTATAAGTAAGGTCGTCACTTAGAATTTTCATCATTTGGCAACTATAGTCAAAATTGTGCATGATGACCATTCCCCCACCCTTGTCTGGTCTCATGCACCTGTATTGCTTGGATGAAACAATTTCATTCAAAGCTGTTCTCTCATCCTTGGTCAAATTGTCCACATTTCTAATTTTCTGTGAACAAATTCTCCTGAACTCATATTCAACTAGGTTTTCAAAAACATTAAGCTCAATGTTGGGGGGTGGCATGAATGTACTTTTCCTTTTGAGTATCATAATTTCCTGCCTATTATCTTGTGCAGTTTTATCAGCACTGGAAGAAAGAAAATACAACTTTAAGTTTAATTTTCTCACATATAGTTTTAAACTCAATAATAACTGTGTGATATCAGTGTTGTAGTTTGGCACAAATTTGTCACCTCTACTGAATAGTTTAAAATGGGACTCTTTAATATTGAGATCAGTATAATTATAGATGATAAACCCCTTATCCTTAATAATGCTGGGTTTCATCCCCACATCAGGAGCCAAAATGTTGTTAATAAATGTTTCTGTTTCCAAGTTATAGCCACCTTCTCCACTGTCTCTAGTACTTTGTGTTGGATATTGTGGTGTTTCATTTACTACGACATTGTCAAAAACCCTATCCTCACATAGTGATATTGACATGGTGTCTATTGTGGCTATAGAACTTACATTGAACCCACCAGTCACAGAATCATCATGAGAAACAAAATTGTTAATGCTATCAGAGGCAAACAAGGCATCAATGTCCTTACAAACATCAAAATTAACCACAGCATCACAAAGTCCTATTGATGATTCCTCCCTCTCCTCCTGGGACTCATTTGTTGAAATCTGCCTTGCTGCTGCCCCTTGCTCTGAAGCCTCTCCGACCTGCGAGGCAATGCTGGTTGATCTAAAAAAATGTCATCCTCATGCTCTACGTTTAAACAGTCTCTAGATGAAATATTGGAGTCTACCCTAGTGTGCATTCTTGCTGGAAAACCATGATTACGCCCCGGGGGATAAGCAACCCTATTTTTATAGTCCACACAGTGTCTTGCCAACTTTTTGTTTTTTATGTTAATGTTCTTTTTGACATAAGCTTCAACGTTTTTAATAACTTTGTCATAGTGATTCTTTTGTTGAAAAAACAATAAATCCACCGTAATGCTTGAATCAAGTTTAGCTATTTCCTCACGTAAATGTTTAAGCTTAGTATCGTTGTTGCGTATAATAACATCAAGAAGTTCCATACCTGTTTTTTGTTAGAGTTCTATTAATTCCTGGTAAGCCTCCGACTCGGGGTCAATCCCCGTCGGTAGTTTCCAGATACGGAGCCCCTTCGGTATCTGTTTCATTTCCTTGGATTTAGACAAAAACAAACTATCAAGTTGGATAGCCCTATATTTCGTGCACAATTTTTCATATTTGTAAATCATCTCCCTGAGTGTTAATACCGGAAGATGGACATCGCTCCTCTGATCTCTCGTAGACGTATCAGGTTGCACGTCAAACTCTGGAGCCTCAAACCAGGATGCAAGGTCACGTCGCTGGGTTGTGTTGGTCGTCAAACCTGCCGGAACCGTTTCTGTAACACCAGAAACCCCTAAACCGGATTTGTTCCTCCCTACGGCACCACAATACGTGTAGACATTATTAGTCCTTTGCCCAGGAGTGATGTCGTTGGGCGAGTGCATAGTGTACAGTTCCACCTGCGAGTCAGTGGGACTATTAACTATTAATTTCTTAAACACTATTTATTCCTTTTAATGTCATAATGTCTATTTTAAATTTATGTTTCGAGTGCCAAGATTTTTTAATTCACATTAGGTTGTAATATGTTTTTACTCCACTAGATGGGGACGATACTTATGGTTCCAACCTGGAATTCTGTATATTTAACCAATTTTACATTTTATATATATATATATATATATATATATATATATATATATATATATATATATATATATATATATATATATATATACATACATATATATATATATATATATATATATATATATTTACTTTTAACATATTTTAAATGTTCTATTAGATTGTATTTTTATGCTTCAACACTTACATACAATTATAAATTTTTTTATGTATTTCAACTAGTTTTCTTTAATTTATTGAAATTCGTTTAATTGCTGTTCTCTTATAGGTTTATTTAAATGGAGTAGGATATTTATTAAGTTGATTTTAGAGGTAATTTTTATCTGAAGAAGTTCATTTTGATGAAAACGTATGAGGAATTGTTTGTACAGTGTTATTTGAACATACATATTATTACATCATATCTATACTTATATATGCTTCACTCATCAAGCAGATTACACAGAGACACACACACACACACACACACACACACACATATATATATATATATATATATATATATATATATATATATATATATATATATATATATATATATATATATATATGTATCTGACATCATGAAACAGCATATGCTGATATTTGACATCATTGGAAAAGCTTTACTAACAGAAAACACAAAAAATGGTTTCTTAATAAAGTAATGTGCAAAAACATAAGTCTGCTAAGTGTTCTAACAACCATAGTTATGCAAGTTAAGGGACAGAAAAAAAAAAACAGAACCAAAACAATACCCAGTGTTATAGTTCTGCCACCAACACTAACAATGTGAGATAGCAGACACCTACTCAATAAATGCACACACGGAATAGACATACCATGAAGTGAACTTAGCACCACTACCATACATTCTTTACGGATGAAAGAATTATTGTAAGTGGTCATTTGCGATTGTAAGCTTTCGCCATTTAGCTGTCAACATTTTGGCATTCAACAAGCTAAGCGGTTGAGCTTATAATTAGACCCAGATGGTGGGCTATGTACACATTGGTTTACAAAGTCCATTGAACATGTGAGAGAAACAGACAAATGTAGGTTTTGTAAAACAGAACTGGAAACAGTTGCACACCTTGTTGCTGGTTGAGATATACTAATGGCAGAAGGACTGCATACTGAAAGGCATAATAATGTGGTAAGACTGTTGCACTGGGGATTGTGCAAACATAATAATGAAGTAGCTGAAAAACATTGGAAACATGAGACACAAAGTATCATAGAAAATGATGAAGTCTACATCACATGGAATCACCCATTGCCAACAGCTGAAAAGGCAGATGCGAGAAAACCAGATATAGTGGTCTGTGAAAAGAAGACAGAAGTAACATTGATCATTGAAATTGCTACACCCAGTAACTACAGTGTCTTGTGTACAGAGAGACATAAACTCATCAAATATCAGGATTTGCAGACAGAAATGAGATCAGTGTGGAAGAAATATATCCAGAGTGTTCCAGTAGTAGTAGAACTAATAGGTGTTATAAAAAGAATCTACAATTGTATTTAGATATGTTACCAATACATGTAACTCTGTAAGAATTGGAGAAGGAGTCATTAGTGGGCACACTGCAGGTGCTGTGAAGAGCACTTCAGGCTAACATCAAAGATTGAAACAATACTAATTTCATGAACTTTAATTATACTTTGACTTAGGAATGGGGTCCATTCCTGTCATGGTATTAGAAACCCAAAAGATTTAGAGAAACTAAAAAAGTCATAGTAGATGCAATGTGATAAAGGCCCAATGTATCATATGAAGAATGGTGTGATCACTATTATGCACAGTAGATTGCATAAATAAAGAAGTTTGATGTTATATGGACAACGAATAATAGGGGATTTCATTTACTATGGTATTATGTATCCCACATTAATACATGAGAACTGCTAGGACTGTCACATAAGTAACAGCACACATAATATGAATGATACATATGCTGACACTTTTGCAAATGTAGACATATTAAAGCTATGGTAGATATATGTGTTTACATATGCAGATATCTTTACATGTATATGACCATGTGTATACTGTGATGCCCACCACTGCTACCAATATGTGATGGCCACCACTATGTTTTGTCCCCATGCTGGGCCAGTATTCAAAGAGGCTGAATCCTCACCACTGACATTGGAGAGGGACATGCACTTGGAATAAAAAAATGGATACACTCAGTATTTCCAGATACAGACCTCTCTGCATCAAGTACAATTTCCTTTAAGAGCACACAGGGAACACCCTCAGCCCAGGGACTGGATTTCTCTATATCTGTCTCCCTACAGGTCCCCAGTCAGACTCTCCACTGGTACAGCTATAGGGTTAGGTCCTCGGCTTAGTGTCTAAGCCAAGTCCTCCAGCATCCTCTCTGTAAACTCAGTGCTTCGTGTCAATGCCCCAAGTAGCTGACACACACACACACACACACACACACACACACACACACACACACACACACACACACACATTGATTTAATTTTCACACACACACACACACACACACACACACACACACACACACACACACACACACACACACACACACCCCTGGGAAATGCTGGCACAGATTACCCTCTTTACCAACTTTGCCCAGACTATAGGGTAGTTATCACTTCCACCAGTAAGTTACTATACGGCAATGAGTTTCCAATTATACTGTGTAATTTTAATACTAATACAAATGTTAGTAGTTCACCAAGACTGCTAGGTCTTCTGGTGTGGCCCACACAGTGTCACTAAGTAAATATAACCACTTTCAAAGTTTAAGTGCTTTCTAAAAGGACCAGCCAGAATAAAAGTTTTACATATATTTAATAATAAATAATAGAAGAACATGAAAATGCTGAACATATATTCACAGTAAACCACAGAGTTCGAATCACAGGAAATATTAAAAAGAACATTGATGGACAGACTTAGACAAATAAAGAAAAGCAATATTTAAACTGAGCTTCAGTATACTCCTGACAGAATCTAAGAGAAATACTGTTCCCTGGTTGAGTTACTTGTTACTGCAAGGCAAGATGCTGTGGGTGAGTGTCTTTCTAGTCAGGCTTCCCAAACAGAATACTCAATACTCTAAGATTTCTCTTTATAATATCTAAAATATAATTTCCAACAGGTCTGGCAGAATGACCTCATCTGGTTACCTGACTCTAGGTTCTAACAGCATTCTCCTTTGAAGCTGAGAGAGGAAGTTAGCACAGACAGCCACAATGCACATCCAAATGTTTATGGCAGTGCCTGGTGCCTCCCCTATTTTCACTGAGATAATGGACAAAGGATCTTCTCCAGACCCAATGTCTCCTGTCCTATTCAGCGGTGTGGAGTGCCTTTTAATGGTTTAACAGCTCATTTACATTTCCATAATTTTTCTTAAAGTTAACCTCTGTGGTGTCCGTATCCTATATTAAAACATATACACTTAATTAAGCTACAATAATACTGGTACATTTCTCTTCATTTCAGTAGGGTGCACTGTTGATACATTTCAGCACAAGCAAAGCTCACAAATACATTTTCAGCATATCAGTACAAAATCAGTTTGATATACAAATGGCATACAGTTCTAATACATTTGTAACACAAGCATCTTGTATAAACCAGTTTGATATTCAAAGGACATCTCATTCTTTACAAAACTCCAGATGACTATGCTGGAACTTGTCTATATCACGACACCCCCTCCCCTTGAAGATTCAGCTAGTTTTTCAAGTGACCCTTGAGAAATGTGGCTTGAGAGAAATAAGCCTATCTGGGAATATGTTACCCCATTCCCTGTCTTGAGAACCTATCTGCGGTGACATTTCTGACTCCACTACTGTGTTGTATTTTCATGTCATATGCTTGCAGTCCTAAGCTCCACCTTAATAACTTGGCATTTTGCTGGCTGGCTCTATGTAACCATTTTAAGGGATTGTAGTCTGTAACTACAAACTACAGTGAATTTCCTTCCATACAGATAAGGCTGAGGTTTCTGCAGTGCCCATACTATAGCTGGACATTCCTTTTCTATAGCTGCATAACATTCCTCCCTAGGTTGGAGTCTCCGGCTGAGATATACCACTGGGTGCTCTTTTTCCTCTGAGGAAGCCTGGCTAAGTGCAGTCCCCACCCCATGGCTTGAAAGATCCACCTGCACAACAAATTATTTGCTGTACTCTGGACTGGCTGACACAGTGGGTCCTCCTAAAGCTCCTTTAAGCCTCTGGAATGGCTGTTCACATGCTAGTGTTCAGACTACCTTATATGGCTTGTCTTTCCTTGTCAGATCTGTGAGGGGAGCACCTATGGTACTATAATTGGGGGACAAACTTTCTATGGTACCCCACTGTCCCTAAGAATGCCCTCAGGTGCTTTTTGGTAACAGGGGCAGGCCAAGCCTGAATGGCTTCCAATTTTCCAGGTTCTGGCCTGATCTTACCACTCCCCACTCTATGTCTCAGGTTAGAGACCTCTGCCATACCCACCTGATGCTTACTAGGCTTAATGGTCAACCCTGCCCTCTGCAGTCTGCTCAGCACCTCCCTGACATGCTGAAGGTGCTCTTGTCAGGAATGGCTGTAGATGACAATATCATTCAGGTAAGCAAGAGCATAATCTCCTTCTAGGATATGATCTATGAGCTTCTGGAAAGTTGCTGGGGCATTTTTCATCCCAAAACGCATATTCGTGAGCTCATACAAGCAAAACGTGTCACAACGGCTGACCTCTGTCTAGCTTTGGGAGTCAAGCACACCTGCCAGTAGCCCTAGGTAAGATTAACAGTGGTCAGATACTTAGCCCCACCCAGCTGCTCTAGAGCTACAGCTGTCCTAGTCATGTGGGAAGCATCTGACTCTGTGTGACTATTTACTTTCCAGCATTCTACACAGAACCTGGTGCTGTCACCCTTCTTTGGTACCAGCACCACTGGGGAGGTTCAGGGACTGATGGACTCCTGGATTACTCCTAGTTCCATCATCTCTTGTATCTTCTCCCTCACAGTCTGCATTATTCACTCAGTCATCCTGTAAGGGGCCTGCTTTATAGGTCTTTGGGGCCCTGTATCCACATGGTGCTATGTGGTGGGTGCATCCTGGTTTCCAGTGAACATGTCCCCAAACTCCTGTAACACTGCTCAGATTTCTTGAACCTAGGTAGGGGATAGCCACTGAGAGATTGCTACCCCATCCAATGAGGTGTTAGTCCAAGCCTTACTGAGGAGCTCAATCACCAGATCCCCCCTCAGACTCCTCCTGCCATCCACTGCAAATACTCAGCATAAAGGCCTTTCCATCATGGTAAGGCTTCATCATGTTAACATGGTACAATTTGTGCCCCTCCCTCCTGCCTAGCAGTTCTACCATGTAGTTAACATCACTGACCTTCCTTCACACATGGAAGGATCCATCCCAAGCTACCTACAGTTTATCGTGTCTAACAGGAATGAGAACCATCACCTGCTGCCCCACAGCATACTCTCTGGCTTGAGCATTCCTGTAATACCAGACCTTTTTCTTCTGTTTTTCTCCTGCCAGGTTCTCCTGGGCCAAGCCCATGACCTCCCTAAGGCTCGTCCTGAGGTTTAAGACATATGCTGCAACAGACTCCTTTTGGGATTCACACTCACCCTCTCACTCATCATGAATCAAGTCTAGAGGCCCCCTCACCCTATGCCCATACTGTAACTCAAGTTGAAAATCCTGTAGATTCTTGGGGAACCTCTCTGTAAGCAAACAATAGATGGGGCAAATATTTGTTCATGCTCTCTTAAACTGGTCTGAAAATGCCTGTAGTGTGGTATTTAGCATTGAGTTTAACCTCTCCACAACACTATTAGTCTGGAAGTAGTAGGGGGTTGTCATTAGGTGTTTCACCACTCAGCACCTCTCTCTGTCCATTTTTCTTTTGGGAAACCTTCCTTGCTGAAAACCTCTAGCAAAGCATTTGCCATCTTCTCTGCCCTGATAGAGGACAGAGCCACTGCCTCAGGGTATCTAGTAGCATAATCTACTACCACTAGGACACACTTCTTCTCTGTGGAACTTGGGATACTCAGAGGCCCCACAATATCCATAGCTACCCTCTGAAATGGCTCCTCTATCACAGGCAAAGGCTTCAAAGGAGCTTTGACCTTGTCTCCTGCCCTGCCTTCGTTTTTGTCACTGCTCACAGGTCCTGCAGTACCCTGATACATCCTTGGGAATCTCAGGCCAATAAAAGTTCTGCATAATACGTCTCTTGGTATGCTTTTTGCCAATATAACCTGCAAAGGGAATGGCATGGGCTTTGGCTAGAAGTGCCAGATGTTAGGCTCTGGGCACTACCAACTGCTGTATCACCTCACCTTCTAGCCCTCCATCGGGGGTCCACTCTTTATACAGTAACCCTTTATTCCAGTATACAGAATTCCCTTATCCTTGAGAAACAGGTGCCTCCCTAGCTATTTCACTCAAGCTTAGTAATGTAGGGTCTGAGAGCTGATCTTGTCTCAACTCTGTCTTTCTAACTCTTCCCAGCTCCCCCTCCACGTGAAGTCTGGTATCCTTTGACAGCGGTGGCTCACTGTCAGCCTGGTACTACTACTCACCCCTGCCCTTGCAGTCACTCTGTCCAAGGGAGCATCAGTACCCATTAGCTGCTGTGGCTCACCTTTAGTCTCACTGCTACAGGGTAGCTCCCTCCCTGAAGTAGCCACATCATGAGTCCTGGCTTCAGTTGTGCGGTCACTCCTTGTCTCCCCCAGGCTACCACACCCATGTGCCTGTCGCCAAACATGACTGCATGTCACTAGGCACACAAGGTACTGGATTATCAAAATCATTCCCTATGAAGACATCTGGAGTGATATCCTCAAACACACCTACTTGCTTGTTTCTTTTTCCACCCACCCAGCCAAGGTGAACCCTAGCCAAAGGCATTTGGAATGGGATCCCTCCTAAAGCTCTGACTGGATTGGACTGCCCAAGCAAGTACTACTCCTATTTATCCACTGCAGGCTTCGCAATGGTTATTTCAAAGGCTGTGTCTCTCTTGGCAGTGGCCTGTTGTCCATCCACCAAGATCGGATATAAACTCTGCTGGTAGTTTGGAACTTCTGTTGTCTCCAGACAACTTTCCACTAGCATTCTGTTATTCCCACTTGCTGGCTCCCCCACTTTTCATTCCCCACCTTGCCTTTGTGAACATTTATACGCTACATGGCCTCACTGGTTACATTTAAAATATTTAACCCTTGATTATGTATGTCTACCTGAATTAGAAGCTTTCCGTGTTACTGTCAGACTCTGTTGGGGCACTTTAGGCTGCCCACCATGGGTTTCAAGAAACACACCACCACAACTCCAAACAATTTCAGATAAAGCATAGACATAAAAAAATTAGCAGGTATCAAAACAACACAACACTGAGGTGGAAAGTTTTCCAATTATATTTATTCTGGTACTTTGGCCTTTTGCCTTCAAGGAATAATTCTCATCACATCATCACCTCATTTATACAGTCATCCCAAAAGTACAATTCCATTAACATTAATTTACATCAATTACACATTTAATGCAACAAGTACCTCCTTATTTTACCTGCCACAAAAGCACTACCCCAGACCCAACGTCTCTGGTCCTATTCAGCAGTGTGGGGTAATTTTTAATGGTTTAACAGCTCATTTACATTTCCCTTATTTTTCTTAAAGTTAACCTCTGCTATGCCTGTATCCTATATTACTAAACATACACTTAATTCAGCTACAATAATGCATGTACATTTCTCTTCATTTCAGCAAGGTGTTCTGCTGATACAATTTAAAACAAGAAAAGCTCACAAATACATTTTCAGCACAAGCATCTGTACAAAATCAGTTTCATATACAAATGACATACATTTCTAATACATTTGTAACACAAGCATCTTATATAAATCAGTTTGATAGTCAAAGGACATATCATTCTTTACAAAACTCCAGCTGGCTATGCTGTCACTTGCCCATATCATTACATATACATCCAAATCTAAATACATATGACTTTATATGCATATGTGTTTATGTTTCTAATCACACACACACACACACACACACACACACACACACACACGTGTGTGTGTGTGTGTGTGTTCAAATATGCAGACTGATATATCTCTCTGTCTGTATCTATAGCTAATACTATACACACACACACACACACACACACACTATATATATATATATATATATATATATATATATATATATAGTTGTAGCTATAGATGTAGATAGAGTTACATTTATCTATATATGTAGACAGAGAGAAAGTTGTGGGAATATATTTCTATAATATACTTCCCAATAAACATAAATGACATCTACTGACGTGTGCTGTGTGAAGATCTAACAAATGTTATGTTCAATAAAACATGCATAAATGTGTAACAGAAGCCAAGGCAGCCATTACAGAAACAAAGGGACTGCTGTGGGAATAGAACCCACATACATACACACACATACCAGTATCTGTAGAGGCTAATTCTTTGGCTATACCATAGTCTAAGGATTGCATATCCATATTTGACGTAAAACAAGAGTCATTGCATACGTCACTGGTATTTAATGCCTCTCTAACATTATTGTTCACATATAAGGTAATGTATTTAAACAGCTGTTATTGAACATTTAAGACTAAACTTACACCATTTGATTTTCCATAAGTATTACAATGGAATCACAATGAGATCCTTGTTAATAAACTACATTATATGGAATAATCTGGAAGTGCTGTAGATAATGAAGAAATGCATAGTAACAAGGGAATGTTCTGAAAATGCATGTTTATTACATTTTAAAAGTGGCACACATAGGGTAATAGTACATTGGTGGGCATCAGTCATGTGTTCTACATTTACACATTCAAGGACAACTACTGGGCATTTGTGCTGAGCACTGTAAACTTAGGCTGAGCTATTGGTTAACGTGCCAAGATTCAGGAACTTTTGCGGCCATGATTCCAAAACATTGTACGCTAATGAAGCTCATTAATTATGTACAGTGCAAATAGTACTTAATTGCTGTTTGCAATGACATACTTTTACTGCAAGGAATCCCTTCCTGACATACACTACTCATAAGGGAAACATTCATGGGGTCAGCTGCTTGTGTTGCTAATGTCAACAGTATTGTTCTATCGTGGACATACTGCCCTGTGGGTACCTTGTTAGTCATATTACAAGGGTTTACACTGTGAACTTGTCTAAACATAAATATGTCAGTTATATGAAGGATAGGGGTGCCCTTTCCCCATATGCATGTTCATTGATTACTGTCCATAACTGTCATAGGTTCATAGGTTCATAGGTTCATACTAGGCTATCTGCCCGAGGGCATTTACAAGCCTAGCCCATAGTTTTGTGGCTTACGCCACCCCTTTAGTATGGGGAACTATACCCATTATTTTGCTGTGCCTCTGTTGAGCAGTGACACTGAGGTAATCCCTGGGGTATATCTGCGATCTCCCATCCATTGGTCAAGATTTCTCTTGAACAAGGCCAGCGAGGTGCTCTGCCTCACATATACCGGGATTTTATTCCACAGCATAGGGAGTCTTTTGGGTGATGAATCTATCCCTCCAGCACATCCTATTAATAGCCGTGTCGAGGTTTAAGTCTCCCGCCCTTGTGGCTCTGATGGATCTAGATGTTTTGAGGTGAAGCATATTCATCAAATCTGGGTTTGACATGGCCTTGTATGTTAGGCAAAGGTCACCTCTGAGCAAGCGTAGCGACTGAATAGAGCTGGAGTTCTTTCAGTCGGGCAGCATAGGACAGATGTTTGAGACCCTTTATCCTTTTGGTGAGGAACTTTGTGGCCTCTCCAGCTGCTGCAAGTGTCGGGTCAGATACATTCCGAATGGGGCATTGTACTCAATCATTGGTCTGATGAGTGATGAGTATAGGGAGACTATGACCTCCCTTGATCTAGATGAGAATCCCTTCATGATGAGGTGGGCAATGTAGAAGGTCTTCCTAACTACTTTAGCTACATGGGTGTCGAATGACAGACTACTATCAACCTGGGTCCCCAGGTCCCTGATAACTTCTTCTGTACTCAGTGGATTGCCACCTATTTGGTAGCTAGGGGAACCTTGTTTTTCCCGAAGGGTATGACTATGCATTTTTTGGCATTTAACTTTAGGCCATGGCTCTGGCACCAGTTATCCGTTTCTGTGAGACCCTTCTGAAGGATATCTGTGTCAGATGTGTTTTCTACTATGGCGCCCAGTTTGCAGTCATCTGCAAACTTTGTCAGCCATAACCCTCCTGTGTTTGCTTGTAGTTCGGAAAAGTAGATGCCAAACAAGAGTGGGCCCAGGACTGAGCCCTGTGGTACACCACTTGTGACAGGCTTTGAGTCTGACATGGCGCCAGCAACTCTGACCCTGTGGGTTCTGTCACTCAGCCAGTTTGCAACCCATCTTGTGATGTATGGGTTAACATTTAAGCTGATGAGTTTTTCAATGATACCCGAGTGGGGTATTGTATCAAAGGCCTTCGCCAGACCGAGGTAGGCTGTATGGACTGCCTTTCCCTCATCAATGGCTTTGGTGACTGTTTCGAAAAATTCCCTATGTCTTTATTTATGAGGTCCATTATGATCCTCTCCATGGCTTTGCAGATAAGGCTTGTCAAGCTAATGGGCCGGTAATTTCCAGGGTCGGTGGAGGCACCGCCTTTGTGAAGTGGGACCACAGTTACAGTGCTCCACTCCCTGGGTACGTATCCAGAGGTAAGACTATGATTAAACAGCTGTCCTAGCTGTGGGTTTAATTCCTCGTTGAGTTCGTGGAGCACACAGCCGGGGACACCATCAGGTCCCATGGATGCTGTGTTTTTTGCTTTGGAGAGAGCAGTTCTCACTTGGGCGTTGGAGATGTTTGGGGGGCTGCAATCGCTTGGTATAGATATCTCTCCTTTGGGGAGGGGAGAAGTTTGCACTGAACCTGTCAGCCAGTATGTTGGCAATGTCTGTAGGATCAGTAATCTTCACATCATTTTGAACTAGTTCTGAGCATATCTGGGAGTTTCCTCCCAGGTTTCTAACATAGCTAAAGAAGGCCTTATGATTGTCTTTTGAGTCTTTAGCTATTTTTCTCTCAAAATTTGCTTTGGATGATTTTATGAGAGCTCTTAGTTTTTTACTTATAGTGATCAAGGGTGTCTTACCTTTTAAGGATTTTGCTCTATCTTGTAGTAGCTTCCTCCTTTTGTTGTAGAGTTTGTTTATGGCTGGGGTCCACCAGAGTGGACGCTTGCCTTTGGTACAAAGAGTCTTTGTTTTGCTTGGGATTGCCTTATCCATGCAGTCCTGCAGGTGCTGGTAGAAGGCATTTGTAAGTGATTCAGCGGCTTGAGTACTGTTTTCCGTCGGCTCGGGGCCTTAAAGGAGACCACACTAGTCTTTAGAAGTGTGAAGTCGGCTTTCGAGAAGTTCTTTACTGTGGTCTTTTTATTTCAGGTAGGGGTGGGATGAGGACCTCCAGCGAGATTAGTTTGTGATCTGATCTCACCAGTGAGGGGTATACTTCGGTGTTGAACATTGTGCTCCCATGTTCGTGATGATGAGATCAAGTATGTTTTCTCCTCTTGTGGGATGGTGACTAGTTGTTCCATGGCATTTGAGTTTATGAATTCCAGGAACTTTTGGGCTAGGGTGTTTGGGCTTGAGTAGTGTTCCCAGTCTATATTAGGGTAATTGAAGTCACCTAGTATGATGGTGTTTGGTGATACATTTATCCCCTCTAGTGTTTTCAGGAAGGCCATGTGAGGTTCCTGAGTTTGTGAGGGTGGCCTGTAACATGCTACAATTTGCAGAGCAGTCTTGCCTATGGTTAATTGCACCTGGATGGTCTCCGATGCATCGTGCGTTGCCACCAGTCTTGAGGTGTGGGTGTCTTTGATGAATATGGATACCCCCTCCTTTCTTGGTATTGTCCGGATTTTGGGGCCGAACGCATGATAAGAGGTAAAACCTGATAGTGCTGGGGTGCTCTCAGGAGCCTTGAACCAGGTTTCTGTCACTGCACAGACATCGATGTTCTCCATACTGAGAAGGGCCTCGAGTGCGTGCATTTTGAGATTTAGACTTCTGGCATTGAGCAGCATTACCCTTAGTTTTTTTCCTTTTTTGTGTTCTAGGGTGGTAGGTTTAGAATTTGAGCCTTGCCTAAAAAGGCACTATGGGGGTGGCAAGAGCCTTTGCCAATATCCGGAATCCCACGGGTGACAGGTGCAAGCCGTCCCTTGGCAGCGTGGCTTGTCCAGCATGTCATCCCAGGCAGACAGACATTGGATCCCCTTTGAATGACACCAGAGTTTAAGCCAATTGTTAAAGCTGATCATCTTATCTCTGTATTGTGGCATCATTCTTGGTGAAGGTAGGATACTGCTCAAGGTCAGGGTCATACCTGCCTGGGCTACATAATCAGAGAGCTCCTCAATGTCTCTTTTCATGTAGTCCAAGGAGGTGCGTCTCAGGTCGTTTACACCAGCGTGGACAATGACTGAGTCATATTTGTACCTGCTGTTGAGAGACCTGAGTGCTTGCGTTATGTGGCGGATTCTAGCCCGACAGGCAGCTTACTGTGACCTTCTCCTTACTCAGTCTGGTGAGCGGACGTCAGTGTGTCTGACTATGGAGTCACCAATGACTAGTGTGTCTGGCATTGTGTTTGGCCTTAAGGGCTGTGACTGTTTGACACTCTGACTGTGAGGTCTATGTGTTGCAGGTGTTGTGTTCTGAGGTGGTGGTTGTTTGGGTGTCTGCTTTGGTGGCCTCTGCTGTTTTGGTAGATTTTTGATCAGAGCCGCAGTATGTCTTTGTGTGTTTATGTGTATGATTTGAGGTTGTGATGGTACTATGTGAGACTGGGTCTATAGTGTGTGTGGTAACCTTCTCCTCCTGACTGGTCTTGCCAGTCCTATGTTGAGAGAGCTCAGCCTCCAGTTTGGCCGTATAGTTGCATCTCTCGCATGTATTTGTGTTTTGTGGGAGGAGGAGAGGGTTGTCTGTGTACATGAGGCAATTGTAACATTGCCTCAATATTCCCAGGTTCACCAGCTGAGCAGGAGAGGACACTAGCAACTGATCCCTCGACATGCTAGAAGGACTAGACAAAAAAACTTTAAAAGAGATTCCGCGGGACGTCGGTGACCGAGAAATGGGGGTTTTCCTTTTGGGGTGCTATCTATAAGAGTGCCGTATCAAGGTAATAAGTACTGTAGGAGCAAGTGCTAGGTTTAACAGATAGAGAAAAGTCTACTTGGAGTCAAGTAGAGATGATCTTTTAGGTATTAGAGAAAGTGCTAGTAACAGGGATGCTTAAAGGTAAGATTGAAAAGAATGCACTCTGCAGTGTGCACTAGAGAAGTTAGATATGAAAGTAGGTAACTTGAGTTTTACCTGTTTAAAAAGTTAAGGTTTAGTGGAGAGTTACTATTTTTAAAACAGCAAGATGGACTGAAAGGGGTGGTTACTTTTGTATTTTGGTACTATGAAATACTGTAGGATGGCCAATAAATTTAAATAATTGAAGGGTGGGATTTCAAAAGTGATGGTTTTGTGATTACTCACATAAGCCAGTGAAAGTAGAGAGAAATGAGATATATGGTCAGATTAACATAAGAGGCGGGCAACTAGAAAGACAGTGGTATTTAACAAGACAACTTAAATGGGTGGGAGGGAGGGGAAAATTCTGCCTGACTCAGAACAGAGAGAGCTGTGGTCTCTTTTGAAGTTTTAATATGCTGTTAAACAGAATGCAAGCAAAACACAAGGTAAAGTAAACAAACTACAGTATTCAAAATATAGAAAGGCAATACAGAAATACAAAAAATAACAGCAAACTAACCTTTCCTTCACAGCAAAGTGTAGCAGAGTCTGGATGAGCCTTTCTGGTAAAGCTCTGAAATGTTTTAGTTTACTCCTTAAATAGAAATTTTAGTTCCTAGCTCCACCCCCTCTGTTAACAAGTGATTAACCTTAAGTGACCTTTTCTGTCTTATGAATGAGTCCTTAATTAATCAGTTCTTATTTCTGCCTGACTCAGAACAGAGAGAGCTGTGGTCTCTTTTGAAGTTTTAATATGCTGTTAAACAGAATGCAAGCAAAACACAAGGTAAAGTAAACAAACTACAGTATTCAAAATATAGAAAGGCAATACAGAAATACAAAAATAACAGCAAACTAACCTTTCCTTCACAGCAAAGTGTAGCAGAGTCTGGATGAGCCTTTCTGGTAAAGCTCTGAAATGTTTTAGTTTACTCCTTAAATAGAAATTTTAGTTCCTAGCTCCACCCCTCTGTTAACAAGTGATTAACCTTAAGTGACCTTTTCTGTCTTATGAATGAGTCCTTAATTAATCAGTTCTTATTTCTGCCTGACTCAGAACAGAGAGAGCTGTGGTCTCTTTTGAAGTTTTAATATGCTGTTAAACAGAATGCAAGCAAAACACAAGGTAAAGTAAACAAACTACAGTATTCAAAATATAGAAAGGCAATACAGAAATACAAAAATAACAGCAAACTAACCTTTCCTTCACAGCAAAGTGTAGCAGAGTCTGGATGAGCCTTTCTGGTAAAGCTCTGAAATGTTTTAGTTTACTCCTTAAATAGAAATTTTAGTTCCTAGCTCCACCCCTCTGTTAACAAGTGATTAACCTTAAGTGACCTTTTCTGTCTTATGAATGAGTCCTTAATTAATCAGTTCTTATTTCTGCCTGACTCAGAACAGAGAGAGCTGTGGTCTCTTTTGAAGTTTTAATATGCTGTTAAACAGAATGCAAGCAAAACACAAGGTAAAGTAAACAAACTACAGTATTCAAAATATAGAAAGGCAATACAGAAATACAAAAATAACAGCAAACTAACCTTTCCTTCACAGCAAAGTGTAGCAGAGTCTGGATGAGCCTTTCTGGTAAAGCTCTGAAATGTTTTAGTTTACTCCTTAAATAGAAATTTTAGTTCCTAGCTCCACCCCCTCTGTTAACAAGTGATTAACCTTAAGTGACCTTTTCTGTCTTATGAATGAGTCCTTAATTAATCAGTTCTTATTTCTGCCTGACTCAGAACAGAGAGAGCTGTGGTCTCTTTGAAGTTTTAATATGCTGTTAAACAGAATGCAAGCAAAACACAAGGTAAAGTAAACAAACTACAGTATTCAAAATATAGAAAGGCAATACAGAAATACAAAAATAACAGCAAACTAACCTTTCCTTCACAGCAAAGTGTAGCAGAGTCTGGATGAGCCTTTCTGGTAAAGCTCTGAAATGTTTTAGTTTACTCCTTAAATAGAAATTTTAGTTCCTAGCTCCACCGCCTCTGTTAACAAGTGATTAACCTTAAGTGACCTTTTCTGTCTTATGAATGAGTCCTTAATTAATCAGTTCTTATTTCTGCCTGACTCAGAACAGAGAGAGCTGTGGTCTCTTTTGAAGTTTTAATATGCTGTTAAACAGAATGCAAGCAAAACACAAGGTAAAGTAAACAAACTACAGTATTCAAAATATAGAAAGGCAATACAGAAATACAAAAATAACAGCAAACTAACCTTTCCTTCACAGCAAAGTGTAGCAGAGTCTGGATGAGCCTTTCTGGTAAAGCTCTGAAATGTTTTAGTTTACTCCTTAAATAGAAATTTTAGTTCCTAGCTCCACCCCTCTGTTAACAAGTGATTAACCTTAAGTGACCTTTTCTGTCTTATGAATGAGTCCTTAATTAATCAGTTCTTATTTCTGCCTGACTCAGAACAGAGAGAGCTGTGGTCTCTTTTGAAGTTTTAATATGCTGTTAAACAGAATGCAAGCAAAACACAAGGTAAAGTAAACAAACTACAGTATTCAAAATATAGAAAGGCAATACAGAAATACAAAAATAACAGCAAACTAACCTTTCCTTCACAGCAAAGTGTAGCAGAGTCTGGATGAGCCTTTCTGGTAAAGCTCTGAAATGTTTTAGTTTACTCCTTAAATAGAAATTTTAGTTCCTAGCTCCACCCCCTCTGTTAACAAGTGATTAACCTTAAGTGACCTTTTCTGTCTTATGAATGAGTCCTTAATTAATCAGTTCTTATTTCTGCCTGACTCAGAACAGAGAGAGCTGTGGTCTCTTTTGAAGTTATAATATGCTGTTAAACAGAATGCAAGCAAAACACAAGGTAAAGTAAACAAACTACAGTATTCAAAATATAGAAAGGCAATACAGAAATACAAAAATAACAGCAAACTAACCTTTCCTTCACAGCAAAGTGTAGCAGAGTCTGGATGAGCCTTTCTGGTAAAGCTCTGAAATGTTTTAGTTTACTCCTTAAATAGAAATTTTAGTTCCTAGCTCCACCGCCTCTGTTAACACGTGATTAACCTTAAGTGACCTTTTCTGTCTTATGAATGAGTCCTTAATTAATCAGTTCTTATTTCTGCCTGACTCAGAACAGAGAGAGCTGTGGTCTCTTTTGAAGTTTTAATATGCTGTTAAACAGAATGCAAGCAAAACACAAGGTAAAGTAAACAAACTACAGTATTCAAAATATAGAAAGGCAATACAGTAATACAAAAATAACAGCAAACTAACCTTTCCTTCACAGCAAAGTGTAGCAGAGTCTGGATGAGCCTTTCTGGTAAACCTCTGAAATGTTTTAGTTTACTCCTTAAATAGAAATTTTAGTTCCTAGCTCCACCCCCTCTGTTAACAAGTGATTAACCTTAAGTGACCTTTTCTGTCTTATGAATGAGTCCTTAATTAATCAGTTCTTATTTCTGCCTGACTCAGAACAGAGAGCTGTGGTCTCTTTTGAAGTTTTAATATGCTGTTAAACAGAATGCAAGCAAAACACAAGGTAAAGTAAACAAACTACAGTATTCAAAATATAGAAAGGCAATACAGAAATACAAAAATAACAGCAAACTAACCTTTCCTTCACAGCAAAGTGTAGCAGAGTCTGGATGAGCCTTTCTGGTAAAGCTCTGAAATGTTTTAGTTTACTCCTTAAATAGAAATTTTAGTTCCTAGCTCCACCCCCTCTGTTAACAAGTGATTAACCTTAAGTGACCTTTTCTGTCTTATGAATGAGTCCTTAATTAATCAGTTCTTATTTCTGCCTGACTCAGAACAGAGAGAGCTGTGGTCTCTTTTGAAGTTTTAATATGCTGTTAAACAGAATGCAAGCAAAACACAAGGTAAAGTAAACAAACTACAGTATTCAAAATATAGAAAGGCAATACAGAAATACAAAAAATAACAGCAAACTAACCTTTCCTTCACAGCAAAGTGTAGCAGAGTCAATGAGGTTTCTCTCATATGTAGGGGTACATGCACATCAGCCCTAGTAAACTGTGGATACAGATAGATTCCAGCCATATCTGCTGGTAAAGTAGTTCCACCCATTACTTCTTATTGATGTTTGCAGATAATGATGGTTTACAAGAGTTTCTGTAAATCGGGCGTACTAAGTATACTTTGTGAATATCCATCAGTGCTAAATCTTACATTGTAAGCTCACCTGCCATTCAGTATGGTAGTAGTATATCCTAATGGTTAAGCCTGTTACTTTCTTTCTGTGTTCTCAGAAGATACACTACGATGTTCATGTTCATATGATTTTAATCTTCTGAGGTACCATTTGACATATCTAGCTACATATGTTACTCACACTTTGGTACATGACACAGTTGTGTAGCTTTTTGTGAATTACTTCATTGATATCTCTTCAATATTCAAAAATAACACTGGAACAGTTACTTAAACATCAACGACTCCAAAACCAAACAAAATAAGTACCACAGATGAAGATTGTACAAATGAAGCTTTAATAGGAAGTATTCCACCTGGGCAGCATCTTAAACCAGCTACTGGGACTGTGTGCAACATGGCAAGTAAAACAGACTTAAAAGAATGATAAATGACATGTTTTATTGAGACAATGGACTGTATTCTCATTGGTGGATTACTTGAATAATTAAGCTAATGGATTATATAATGAGATGGTTCATTTATTGTTTCCATCTGATGAAGTCTTAGCAACTTAGATGAAAACGCTGTGTGTGGAATTGTGTTTATGTGTTTGAATTTACTATTAAACCAGCTTTGGTATTCTATCATTGAGCTGACTATTTTCCTTCATCTGTGGTACTTATTTTGTTTGGTTTTGATCTCTTCAATATTCGCAGTATGTGTAGGTGACATGGTAGGGAGAGTTGGTTCTGTGTATGACTATAGCTGCGAATAACCCACACTTGTTCTTGCTGAACTGGTGATATAATGGTTATGTGAATGGCACATTACTGACAGCATTATCATAGAACTGGGTTCTAAGCCCACTTCAGGGTTTATCATATAGTGTCAGTTCTGAATTATGAAGTATGTTGCACATGCATGGTTTACAGTTAATGACCTAAGGAGCAGTTGTTATGTCATGAATATGTATTGTATGATGGCAATATACATAATTAGTATCTATTCATTTACATAGCAACAGAATGTATACAAGGGGCATTACTTTGACTTATGATTTAAATGTTGATCTGTCAGTAAGTGTACTATATATATATCTCTTGATATGTGAAACTTACTTTTTTATAGTTGTCATTCAGAAGTAGACATGACCATTTTTCCACAGGGAAATTGAGATAATTTTGGAGGCTGTGCATCAACATGGTCGGAATTTACTAGGACAGATAGGTGATACATTCTGGAGGAACCAGATGTAGAGGGACGTCACTAACATGGTGAATTCTGTGGGTGGGCACAACCACTCAAGTGGAGCCTGTAATCATTGGTGCTCTGACATGATCCTCTGTGCAGCTAACAGATTCCGCCATTACAAGAGTCAGAGGAATGCCAGCCACTAGTGGTGAGCCACCTGTACCTCCTCCAGATGAAACAACAATATTCTTGGCCTCCCACCATAACACTTGCCAGGATTGTCTCATTCCTGAGGGATAGTGTGAGGCTGGTGTCCAGAATGTACAGGTGTATCCACTTTTCACAAACAGAATAGCATATTGCAGTTGACATTTATAGACATTCATTCAAGTATTATCTTTTTTATGCATTTCACAGTGACACAGCTATGTCATGCTGCATGAAACATAAAAGCTGAGTGAAGACCCAGTAAAAATGTTTGAATGTTTACATGTTCTGTTGCAAAAACAATGCTTAGGTGACTCTGTAAGCACTGTTGTACTGATGTTCTATTCATCTGCACAGGGACATTGCATTCTACCCATCATCATCTCATGTCAGGCACGTCTCTGTACTCAGGCTGATGTGGATAGTTTGCTTGTCATTATCTGGCGTTAAGAGTTGTATGTACACCTACAGGTTCAACAACATTACAAACAGGACAGACCTGGTAAGATAGTTTATATAGTTGCTAAACTTCATTATCCTTAAGTGTCACTGTGACCTTATGTCTAATGATGTAATTTTAACTTGCATAGGGCCCTTAACTTCCATACAATGACATCAGCCATCCAGGTATGTGAATCTCTGCTTTGATAGTATTTTATGGTTTGATTTACATGCAACATGAATTTATGTATGTACTTCCTATTGAGTTATTATGTACGTGTCTGTTTTTACACCACAGTGCCATTTCAACTCTCACTACCAGAGGCAGGACATGCCTGGTATGTCATCATGTACATGCAGTTTTACACTGGCCTTTACAGTTACTTGGTTTTGGGCTAATAAGGCTTTTTTACTGCTTTCTAAGCAAATTGCACCTCCTATAGTCATGCTGACAAGGTAAGTCAATCTCTCCATAATTAATCAGTGCTGTTAAATATTTGTAAGGTATTTCAGTCATTTCTTACCTCATTTGCCATTTGCACATGTATATGACATATATTATCTTTGTATTTAAAGGATGTTCACTTCCTGTCTCAACCACAAGCCCATCTACTGATCCGGAAGTGGGATATGATATGCCAACTTATGATAGCATGACCAATGTCACACAGGACACTGCATTGGGTTCAATGTTGTCTGGCCTTGAAGGCGGCAATCCTTTGGTTTATGGTATAGCCTCAATTCAGGAGGATGGTGTTGCTGGCCAGTCTGATGATTTTGAGGAATCAGATATTGAGCAAGACAATGACCGTGACACATTGTCCCCAGCAATTCTGTTAGTGATGGTGACTCTGTCCCTCAATGGAATGATACTGTCCATTGGACAGTATGTGGGAATATAGCTGATGTGCACAGATTCATGTCAGATGGTGTATGCCTACTCATACAGGCACATGAATATTTACAGCAATGTCATAGCAATGACTTGCATGCACTTGCTCATGCTACTGATCAGGTAGCACACCATCTTGTGTGGTACACAAAGGTCAGGAACACAGGCATGGTGGCACTGGCTGCACAATGTGACAGTGTGGTATCTATTGTACATTCCGTTGAAAGCCTTGCTGTTGTGGTGTTGAAGCAGTGCTGTAGTGCAAACCAGGAGTTGTACACCCTGACACTCATGATCAGATTAAAATCAGTGGGGAGAGGCAAAACCCCTGACAGTAGACCCTTGTATGGCCCTCATATGTCATTGGCTGTGCTGCAACATGCACACACATCTGCTATTGTTAGCACTGTTCAGAACCCAGCAGGCATATCCAGACATCCACATCTTAGTACTGCTCACACCCACACTGTGTCCAAACCTGTTACTGTCACCACATCCAGTTCCTCAGTACACCACTGTGGGCATAGTGTTTCCGTAATTGGCAGGAGCAGCCAAGACCATGGTGTGAGCCATCAGAGTTGGTGCCCTACACTGCATTAATGTAACACTGGCAATTAATCTGATGTGTGTCCTGTGGTGTCATCTTTACCCTGTGGCAATGATGACCACTATGTTGACAATTGCCTAATCTACCTGTTAGTGGTTTATCACTTGCTAGATGCCACAGGCTTTTTCTACTCATTTAGCTGACATACTAGACTGTCTTCATATTATGTCATGTTCTACATAATTGTTCTTGTAATACTTTTTGTAAAATATTAACAACTGTTCTGCTGAATGTGACAATCACCTTTCTTCCGTTTGACCTGCTCTGGCTATTTGACATGTATCAAGTATAACTCCCAATTATCATCCTATCACCTTATACTTATGGCAGTGATTGATACAGTAAACATTCCTTTGTTGTCTGATTACTGCATGCACAGGTATACTTCATTGTGCATACTGCTGATACTTGTAGCAATTTATCTGGTACTGCACATGCAACCCCCACAACATAGCATGCAGCTATGATTTAAATTTTCACCGTTAACTTCCTCTTGATGATGTGTACTTTCCATATGTGCATTTCCACACACACACACACACACACACACACACACACACACACACACACACACACACACACACACACACACACACACACACAACTATACATATGGTGCCTTATGCAACGCACTGCTGTATGCTCCCTGGCTAATGTGTCATACCTGTCTTTGATGCTTTGTTATATTGCACATATTTATACATCTGAGTGACTCATGTTGCTGCACCCACCTGTGCATTACAATGTTGCCTGATGTGTGACAGACTGGAACAAGCATGTCCCAGAATAGTTTTTAACATGTTGCTAGTAGTGCAGATGCTCACTGATGTATAGACTAATGCCCTACAGTGTTACACATTCCTATGATGTGTATATTGCATCTCAGTGTTATTGTACAGCCCTCACAGTGATGTTCTATTTGTTATGGTACATTCTTCCAGTGCACAATCCTACAGACAAGAACAGTTTTACTACTATATGCACAGACTAATTATAAGTATGATGTCAGCCTACCTGGCCAACAACACCTTAGGTGTTCCACTCAAATGTGAATACGAAGTAAAAAGGACACTGCTTTGTTATGTAACACACACACGTTACAGGAAATGATGACATTTTTCTATCAGAAAGCCTTCAGTCTATGGAAAAAGGCATCATCTTCCCAACAGAGTAGGTAGAAAAAGATGCAAAAAATGGACTGTGGAAGAATTGAAGAACATTACTGTAAGAAAAAAGAGGAGAAAGACTGATGTTGACTACATGACTCAAGTGGTGGATTTACAATGCCAGCTGGATGACGATTTATTACACCATGAAAACAGTGGGATTAATAAGACTAATAGTGATGAAAATCTAGGGTCTATATCATATGAGCTAATCGCACAAATTGCGAATGGTCATAATATCGAATGTACCAGACTTTGAAGTGCTTTTTCTGAGATTGCGGTACAGTGAAGAATGGGATATTTGCCCTTCCCTCACTGTAGTGCAATCTTGGAGTTCGAGGTCTGGTACATTTGATATTATGAGCGTTCGCAATTTGTGGGATTTGCTCATATGATATAGACCCGAAAATCTATCCTTTGTAACAATTGATAGAGCAGATATTACTCTATTAGTCGCTGAAGATTCTTCAGAGTTGGCCAGCAAAGATACTATTGTAATTGGAGATTCAATTATTAGAGGAAATGATACGTATATTTGCAGAGAAGATAATGAATATCGAATAGTGTTATGCTTGCCAGGAGCAAAAATAGAAGATGTGAGACAAGCCTTGGAACACCTTAATGTAAGTAAGTATGGCTCTGTTTTTATTCATGTTGGTACATTTACAAAATCTTATGCAAAACAATTTGGCTCTACAAAAGGGGAGGTAAGTTATCCTAGTGACATGCAGGTAACCCCAGATACTGGAATCAAATTAGATTCTATTGAAAAAGAACTGCACAAACTGGATCCAAAGAAAGCACAGTGAGGAGACAGAATTAGTAACAATGCCCTCAGCAAGAACTTACATTACCATTATATCTATTATTCACTAGGACATATAAATATGGGGAGATTCCTCAAAATTGGAGACATGTGCTTATTAAACCTGTTTTTAAGGGAAAGGGGAATAGGACAAACGCAGAGTCATATAGACCCTTAATATTGGATAAGTTATTGTCAGAACTGGATAGGTTGGGACTTGAAACCATATATCAGCATGCATATGTTGAAAACAGATCTATTACCACCTGTAACATGATGTTCTATAACAATATAATAACAGCTATGAATGAAAAATTGTGCTGTGATGTAATTTATATAGATTTAACTTCAGCATTTGACAGGGTCATACACATAACACTGATCAATAAATTAGTGCAAATAGGTATTGATGTACTCTTGATAAGATGGATAGCTGCATGGCTTACAAATAGGACATGACAAGTATCATACAACAACTGGACAGGCGAAATCCTTGGTTACAGTCAAGGTGGACCGCAGGGCTCTCTCCTAGGCTGTTACTTGTTTAGATTGCATCTTTCAGACCCAACTTTTTCATCTGAGGTGTTCTACAGTCTATATGCAGACTACCTGAAATTGGGTAAACTGATTGCATGTGTTACAGATAAGGCATGTCTGCAAAATAACTTGACTAAGTTGACCATCTGGGCACAGGAGAATAATATGCTGATAAATGCATAAAAACTAAGCATATGAGATTTGGTAGACATAAATTGAAAGGTGAATATTTAATACAGCACACAGTGACTGAAACTGTAGACACATTTAAGAACCTGTGTATATGGATAGATTCAGCTATGAGTTTTTCTAATTATATCAGCTAATTGGTTATTGATAGTTATAGAACTATAGATTGCATAAAAAGATTTATAAAGTATAGGAAATCAAAAATAATGAAGTCATTGTTTATTAGCTACATTAGACCCAAACTTGAGTATATAATAACAATATGGAAACCCTATAAGAAAACAAGCATGCGTAAACTGGAAAGGAAATATACCAAGGGTATCCATGGATGTGAAAATTTCAGTTATTATGAAAGACTAAAATATATGAACTTGTACAGTGTCTCTTACAGATATCTAAAAGGAGATCTTATTCAGGTATATAGGGAATTTAGTGACAACTACCTCTGGGAATGTTTGGGGTTAACAAAATGTACTAGAGAATCATCAGACAACCTATGTAGGAGATAAAACAAATGAACATAGTAATTAGGACTGTCCATAGAGATCCATGCGATATAACAGAAGTAAACAGAATATATTACTGTGCTGCTAAATTAATAACTGATAAAACTCTACCACAGGAACATAGGGTAGTGAGGGAAAAGAGGGGGCAAAAGCGAATACCATCATAGAAACATCGAATAGAGAAAACTATAAAGCAGCTAAAACAAGAAGTGTCATTGTTAGAAGATTATAGAAGAGGGAACAGATCAACAAAAATATTAAAAAAGATAGATGTGATAAAAGCAATGCACAGTATTAGAACAGACTAGGATCTATTATGCACTATTTGAGATAACAAATTAAAAATTTCAAAACAGGCAGAAAGACTTCGAAGATACGAAGATAAATATAAGGGAAAAGTGCAAAATAAGCAATTTACTGATGACCCAAAAAAGTTTTATAGAGAATTGGGAAGTAAGGCCAAAGGAATTGATAGACCACCAAAAAAAGAGGAAGTAGATACATTTTGGAGAAATATCTATGAAGATCCTGTGTAACATAACAAAGATGCTAAATGGATAGAAGAAGTAAAACAAAGAATAAGAAGTTTAAAGGTACAGGATATGAAATTGGATGAAATAACAGCTAAAGAGATTGAAACAAAGTTGAGAAAAGCCTCTAATTGGAAAACCGCAGGCCCAGATGCAGTACCTAACTTTTGGCTTAAAGTATTAACTTCTTTACACAAGAATCTAGCCATGAGTAAGAACTATTTATATGCACACCCTGAACAGACACCACACTGGTTAACAACAGGAAAAACAATGCTTTTACTTAAGAGTGAACCTGCAAGATACCCTAAAAATTATAGACCAATAACTTGTCTTCTGACGATATATAAACTATACATGGGGATTAACGCCGACAGAGTTTATAGTAATTTAGAAGAAAACTCAATTATGGCAGTAGAACAAAAGAGCAATAAAAGAAATTCATATGGAACAAAGGATCATTTGTTGAAAAATAAAGTTATAGTGGAGAACTGTAAGACAGGCAAGAATCTAAGTATGGCATGGATTGACTACAAAAAAGCATTTGATAGTATCCCACATTCATGGATAAAAGAGTGTTTAAAAATGTATAAGGTACATCCTACACTAATTGATTACATTACAGTAACCATGAAACAGTGGCCGACCACTTTGCAATTAAGCCATGATAAAGGACAGATTATTATCCCGGGGATAAAAATCCAAAGGGGGATATTCCATGGTGACTCCCTATCACCGTTGCTATTTTGCCTTGCCATTAATCCATTAAGCTGTTTACTTAACAGCTTAAGTCATGGCTACAATTTGGCTTCTAGAAAACAACAGTCTAGTGACTTCTCATCTTCTCTTTGTTGATGATTTAAAACTGTATAGCTCAACAGATAAGGAACTGAAAGCACAGCTGTAGGTTGTCAAAACTTTTTCAGATGATATTGGAATGTCATTTGGCCTTGATAAATGTGCAAAAGCAACCTTTTAAGAAAGGAAAACTGCAGCACCAGGAAAATATCAGTTTGGGACAAGAATGTGATATAAAAGAGCTTGAGCAAGAGGGAGTGTATAAATACTTGGAAAATGATGAAGGATCAGCAATAAAACATGAACAAATGCGAATAAAGCTTAGTAAGGAATACTTTAGAAGACTTAAATTGATCCTGAAAACAGCGTTGACATCTAGGAACAAGATCCAAGCCATAAATCAATTTGCTCTTCTAACTTATAGTTTTGGAGTGATTGACTGGCCCCAAAAAGTGTTGGATAGATTGGATATTAAAATAAGAAGGATGCTTCATGCTCACCAAATGATTTATAAAAATCAGTGTATACCAAGATTATATATTCCCCATTCTGAAGGAGGTATGGGCTTCCTTGAAATTGATTACATGTATAGATCTGCAGTCATGGGACTTCACACATATTTACTGACCTCACAAGATCCAAATGTAGTGAAAGTTTTGAAACATGAGGAGAATAAATCTAAGATGACATCTCTGCTTAATTGAGCAGAAGCATATCGACATCAAGCAGGAATGGAAATCAAACCAGAAGTGGATAAAAATCAGGCACTAACTGAATGTGCTAAAAAACAAAAGAAAGAATATAAGGTGAAGGACCAAATGAGAAGGCAAGAAATGTGGATAAAACATAAATATAGTTGCAAGTATAGAAAACTTCTGGAAGAGCCTCATGTTGATCAAGAACGAATGCAGGAATAGTTAAGGAGAGGTGAATTCACATCAAGAAATGAAAGGTTATTATTGGAAGCCCAAGACAGTGGATTACGTACATGCTGGTTTACAAAGTCCATTGAACGTATGGGAGAAACAGATATACATAGGTTTTGCAAAACCGAATTAGAAACCGTCACACACCTTGTTTCTGGCTGTGATGCACTAATGGCAGAGGGACTGTACACTGAAAAGCATAATAATGTGGCGAGACTGTTACACTGGAGATTGTGCAAACATTATGATATTGAAGTGCCTGAAAAACATTGGAAACATGAGCCACAAAGAATCATAGAAAATGATGAAATTTATATCACATGAGATCACCCAGTACCAACAGTTCAAAAGATAGATGCTAGAAAACCCGATATAGTGGTCCAGGAAAAGAAGACAAAAGTAGCATTGATCATTGAAATAGCTACGCCCAGTGACTACAGTGTCTTGCGTACAGAGAGACACAAAGTCATAAAATACATTGATCTGCAGGCAGAAACGCGAGCTATGTGGAAGAAAGATACCCAGACAGTTCCAGTAGTAGTAGGAGCAACTGGTCTTATAAAAAATAATTTACAATCGTATTTAGATATGTTACCAATTTCTGTAACACCGTACAAATTGCAGAAGGAGTCATTACTGGGCACATTGCGGGTGCTGCGAAGAGCACTTTTGTCTAACATCAAAGAGTGAAACAATACTAATTTCATGAACTTTAATCAGACTTTGACGTAGGAATGGGGTCCATTCCCGTCATGGTATTAAAAACCCAAAAGACTTGGAGAAATTAAAAACGAGATAACATAGGAATGAGAAGTGTACTAATTGGTTCTCTGACAGAGTAGCCGATGAATGGAACATGAAGCTCATTGGTAAGTTTCAATTGTTAATGTTTTGTTGATTTGTTTCCATTGTCGTTTAATTTCATGGCCTAGTACACTTTGTTTTATAGCAGAAATTACTGTACAGTAGATATTATAAAAGTTGCATTCAAATCTGAGTCTGAATCCCACAATTTTCATTATTTATTTGTTAACCATGTAAGGTCACTGGACATAATCATCCCTTTCTAGCAGTAATCCTGGATTACTGTCTAATTTTAGCAACTTGTTTAGAGTAATCAATATGCAAGCAGAGGCTGAGCGAATGAAACCCTGGATTACAATATGTAGTTCTTCAGCAGTTCATAGCCTTAACCACCTGTGCTAATTACAAACAGGTTTTAGTAACAAGCAATTATCAGAATGTGTATAAGAAAATCTGTAAATGAGTTAATACTTAAGTAAATGCAAAAGGCAGAATAGGTCTGCTCTTTACAGCCTAATATAAAACTGAAATGATCTTTTGTTAATTCCAAGCATTCGTTTGCACTGAATTTCAACAATAGTTATTAAATAAGAAGGGAGGAAGAACTTAAGCGACTGTAGAACATGTGACACTCACTGACACATACAGTGAAACTCTAGAAGACAGCCATGCATCAAGGGTGTAGCCAGGCATACTCTTTGTACTCTACTTAGCAGATTTTATTCTGAGCATTATATCAACTTCTTTTTCTTTTTTTTTTTCTTTTTTTTTTAGGTCATATTATGTCTATAACTGTCTAAATGATTGCCTTTAACAATAATAATAGTTACAACAGTAATAGTTTTAGGGGGAACAACTGAACATTTTACTTAAATTAATTAAGTACTGGGGAGCAACATTTTAAGAGCTGTGTCCATTGTTTAAGTTACAGGTGTCCAAGGGTTTAACATGAAGAGCTTGTGAATATAAAATGGAATTTGCTTGCTATATCCTTGCCATGTATGGCTGCGTAACAAAAGTGCAACAAAAAAAAGAGTTATTACAATATTGTCAAAATCATACTAATTCTAGAAAAGCATTTTTATAGGGGGCTTCACCCTACATACCAGTACTACTTATATACACTAATTCCAAGGATGTTGTAGCTCATTGTAAGGAGTATTTTCTAAGTCACTGCAATCTGAAAATTATTACATTAACATTAGTAGTACTAGATGGTTTCCAAGTTAGTCTTTATAACATCACAGTTTACTTTGCCACACTTCTTCCTTGCTCCCATAAAAGTAATTTCCATAACTATGAAATGAATCTGTTGTAATAAATGCAAATTTTTGAGAGATTTGATTTGTAATATTTTTAAAGAGCATACTATCAGATTAAAAGGGTCGACTACAAGTACTCACATGCTAGTAAGTCATGACATATTTGCTCACTGCCACTTGCTCTAATTGGCAAGTGCCCGAACTCCCACTAGCCTGATCCTAGTTAACTAGCTAGCCTTCCCATCCATCTGTCTCTAATGCACTGCATAGACTTTCCAGAATGTAACCCTAACCATAAATCTCCCACCTGATCCCAAACCCTAACATAGTATTCCCCTCCCTAAACTTAAAGACACTAATTGCTCCCTAAATTTAAAACTCCTCTACACTCTCTAACCTTATACTCTTTTCTTGCTCCCAAAACCTCAAGTCACTGATCATTTTCTAAACCTAAAGCTACCATTCTCCAAACCTAAATCCTCCACCTGATTGCTGTCTAAAACCCTAACCAGCATACCCTACTCTTACTGCTGTTTCTCCCCAGCTGCGCGACTTATCTTAATTGAACTTGGCTACTGTGTTTGGGTAAGGTGCAGCAACTCCACTCTCTGCATGGCTCCCATACCTCACCAGAACTATGTATCCGAGTATAAGAGCAAGCGGCTGGCTGTGCAATCTACAAGATGTCTGAGTCCATGGCTGTGAGATAGTGGACTTTGAGTGCCTTGGACTTGGCACTTGTAGTAGACCTGATTAAAAAAATGGGCACCTAGTAAAGTGAATAGAATACTTCAGTAGCTGGTAGTCCATTTTTTTTTCTACTGCAGTATTTCAGAAGGCAGTATAGCCCAGCAAGAATGTACTCAGACTAGAAACAGGGTAACCTTGTTATGCTTTCTGTACACATCAGTAGATTTTCACAGTGTGAACATATTACTTGGCTCCTTTGTCAAGCCCAGTTGTCTGTGTGCTTATCTGGATGTTGTTGTTTAGTGGTTGTTTAAACTTTTGTGATCTCAGATACTTTAGTATACCAGACCTATCTATCAACAACTACTCCTTTAAGTACTTGTAGTTTCATACAATTACTTAGTTAATAAATGGTTAGTTAGTCAGTTAGTTTATTTGTTGACCAGGAAAATCAGACTGGGCGATACCCATTTTCAGCTTAGTCTCAGGGGAAAACTCCTGTCTATCCATCTTAGTATCTACCATACCCATATTATTTTGCTATCAATATAGTAAGACTCTCAGAGTTATACATTATTACCGGTAAGACCATAGGTTTGAGTGAATAGAACTTTGCTGAGAAGGAAATGCCCTTGCTCTTTAAAATGTTAGCCAGATTTGGGAGAGCTTCCCTACCAAAAAACAAGCATCTTTTAATTTCATGAATCCCATCATCACCTCACAGATGTCTAATCCCAGGAAAATAGTTTGTCATTGCCTCCATTTCTTTTCCATCTATTTGCAAAGAATTGGTAGGGATAGATGATGTATTTTTTATTGTTTTTTGATATTGAGCAGCAGGCCAGATTTTACACTTTCCATCTGACTTTTGATAACAGGCTCTTCAACTCTTCCTTACTCAGAGCCATCAGAGTGGTATCATCTGTGTATCTGACATTATCAAAATTTCTCCCAGCAGTTTCAGTTTCAGTCAGCTGCTTTTTTCCCAGTCTCGAGTCATTCGATCTGTATTCATTTCCACTTGTTGCTTCTTGTTCTGCATACAGATTCCTCAGTAGGAAAATATGATGACGTGGTATTCCCATTTCTCTATGAACTTGCCACAATTTGTTATAACTTCCACAGTCAATGACTTTAGATAAATTAATAAAACAGAAGTAAATCATTTTTGGAACTCTTTTTCTTTTTGCATTAATTAAAATGGATATTGGAAATTCAATCTGTGGAACCTCTTTATACTGAAGTTCATGCTTCTTAACATTCTTAACAGACATGGTAATGATTCATGTCATTGGTTTCACATTTTGGACCAAGACAATGGCTGTGATTCCTTGTGAGTTCATGTAAAATACAGTGCAGAATTGCATTTGAAATGTGCATGCAAGGAGTGTGAGTGATTAAGAGACAAACATAGTGCAGAAAGTGCAAAGCTAGTAACTGTGGGATATGTATTACATATAAATGAGTGCACAAAGGGATGCAACTGAAATGGAACTTAAGATCTGCAAAATGATACAATCAAGATGGCCATGGGATTCATAGACCTATATAATTGCATTGGTCTGCAACTACAAACATCCATGCTGTATTCCATAAGTGCCAGAGTTTTTGCATAGTCATGGGAGGAGTTGTAGTAGTTATAGCACTACAGCATAGGTTCATAGGTATATACCAGGCTAACAACCATAAGTCTAGTGGTACAATCTAACCCAATTGTGTCCCTATGTATCATGGTCATTTATTAGCTCCAACCTTACCCCTCTCTCCCCTCAACCTTCCCACAGGAAATATTATCTAATATAACTCCTCTTACTATCACTAGGGAGCAGATCCTTAATGTTCTCTCTACTCTCTAAGACCAAGAATACTGCATTAATGGGCCCAGACAATATCCTAGGATACCTTCTAAAGAGCATGAAACATAACATATCAGGACCTCCGGAATTACTGTTTAGCTATAGCTTCCAAACAGGCTTTGTGCCTCATGAATGGAGAAAGGCAACTGTCATCCCTCTGCACAAAGTTAGGCCATCTACAGATCCTGGAAACTGCAGACCCATAAGTCTCACTTGTCTTGTATGTAAAGCCATAGAAAGAATTATCATGGAGATGATCAAAAGAGATATAGTAAACCTCCAGACACTGGACCCAACACAGTTTGGTTTCATCAAGGGCAGATCATGCCTACTCAACCTGGTGGACTTCTTTGTGAAGGTCACCAAAGCAATGGATGAGGGCAAAATCATTCACACTGTCTGCCTTGCCCTGGCCAAGGCATTTGACACAATACCTCACTCAGGCATTGCTGACAAACTCAAGAAGTTAGGTACAAACCCGTATGTCACTCAATGGATAGCCAACTGGCTCACGGACAGGACCCAGGAAGTTAGAATTGGGGAGTCCACCTCTACAAAGAGGCCAGTCACAAGTGGAGTCCCTCAGGGATCAGTCCTTGGACTGCTCCTTTTTGGCATTTACTTCTCAGAAGTCAATGCTAATGTCAGTGGTCTCTGGCTGACTAAATTTGCAGATGACTGCAAAGTAGGAGCTGTCATTGAATCCTTCACTGACACAAATGTTTTCCAAGGGGGGCTGACACAACCAACTGGTATCAGAGTCATGGACTAAAATTAAATGCCAAGAAATGCGTAATAGTATCATTTGGAAGTCATCCATCCCTTGTAACTAGGATATTGACAACACACCCCTTAGAGATGACCCATTAGTCAGGGACCTAGGGACACACATAGATAGTAATCTAGCCTTTGATCATCACATGTCTACAGTGGTGAGGAAATCATTCTATGTTGGGCAACTTATAAACAAAGGTATGGCATCTAAGTCCAATGAAATCATTGTTCTACTGTATTCGGCATTCATCAGACCTATCATTAAGTACAATGACCCCTTTGGTATGTACCTAACCAGGCATATCCAACAATTGGAACATTCACAGAGGTTCCTCACTAAAAGAATACAGGGCGTAAGTAAAATGTCCTGTGCAGACCACCTCAAGGACCTATCCCTGTATTCTGTGTTATACAGGCTTTTGAGGATAGATCTATGTCAGGCATACAGAGCATTGTCAGACCCCACTTTGATGGACCTCCTGCATATCCACAAAACAAACAGAACCTGAATTACCCATTCTAAAGAATTAAACCTTGCCTGTGATATAAATACGAACTGCTGGATAGATAGGTATGTATCCCAGATCCTGTCTATAGAGATTATAAGTAAGGGCATAGCATCTAGGTCCAAGGAAGTCATAGTGCCACTCCTTTCATCTGTTAGCAGACCCATCACTGAGCATAATGTCTTGCCAACATGTTTTATTTATGTCACAAGCAAAATTTAAATCTCTGGATCTAGTGGTTTGATGCTGTTCATTTTGCAGATGTGCAAAAAATCCATCAGAGCTGGATATAGGGATGCCTTGTATGCCAGAGATAGATTGCCTCTCAGTAACCTGTAGAAGACAGAGTATGGTCTTTATGGTGATTAATGTAGGACATTGTGTTTAGAACCTGAAATCTCTAGATAAACAATCTTTGTGGGCATTCCAAGTATTGCATTTGTCAAGTCAGGTACATGCTGAAGTGAGCATTATGCTCAGTGATGGGTCTGCTAACAGATGAAAGGAGTGGCACTATGACTTCCTTGGACCTAGATGCTATGCCCTTACTTATAATCGGGGTGACATAGAATGATTTTCGTACTATCTTGGCAACATGTTCATCAAAGGCCAATTCACTCTCTACATATGCTCCCTGATCCCTGCCTACCATATAAATTCTTAGGGGTTTCTTATCAATGGAGTAATTAGCCTGGGTGGCAGCTTTTACAAAAGGTACTATAATGCATTTCTTGGCATTGAGTTTTAATCCATGACATTGACACCGGTCATTTGTCTGTGTTAGACTTTCATGTAAGATGTTTGCGTCATGAGAGGAATTCATGACAGCTCCCAATTTGCTGTCATCTGCAAACTTGGTTAGTCAAAGGCCCTTGACATTAGTCTTTACCTCCAAGAAGTAAATGCCAAATAAGAGTGGTCCCAGCATTGGGCCCTGGGGTACTCAACTAGAGAGGGGTCTCATTTAATGAAGTAGTATCACCAATCCTGACTTCCTGTATCAAGTCAGTGAGACAGCTGTCGATCCGGTGAGTTATGTAGGGGATTATGCCCATCTCTGTGAGTTTGTCAACTATACTTGAGTGGGATATTGAACTGAATGCCTTAGCCAGGTCTAGGTAGGTGGTATGCACTATTTTCCCCTCCTCCCTTGCCTTGGTGACCTTCTCAAAGAAGTGCACCAGATTTAGAAGGCATGACCTTCCCTTGACAAAGCCAATGTCTGAAGGTTGCCTATGTCTTTGCTGATCTTTTCCATGATAGTTAATTCCATGGAAATGCTAGCTAAGCTGCTGGCATAGGCTAGTATCTGTTGCCATCACCCGTGTTGTCTGTCTTGTGGACAGCAACCACAAACCCCAATGTCAGAGATACAGACAGTACCTTACACGTACCACCTCACCAACTAGGACCTTAAGACTGCTTTCAGTATATAGGGATATTATAAGGGAACTTGTGAATCTGTGTCACTTTTACACAAAAATCACAGGGTGTATATGGTAAGTCAATACCTGTAAACACAAAAACATGTATGTTTCTGACCATTCTAGATGTAGGATTTTTTCAGCAATCTACAGGGGACACATTAGGCATATCCCAGGTCCCCACATCACATATACTTAATCAGTTGCTTGATATAATATTTCAATGTGTGCATAAGCATGTCTGGTTTCCAAAGATGGTAGAGGAGTGAACTAATACCATACATAAATTCTATGATATTACACTTTTCTCTGAGGCTTGAGGTAGCATAGAATGTATCCATGTTGCAAGAAAACTGCACCTGGGTAGACTCACAAATGTACAAAGGTTGCCAGACTGCGAACTGTCACATGACATATAATATACACAGCATCACATATAATGTGTTCATGTACCACTCAGGCAGGTCTTGTAATTTACATTTTTGGCAAACTTTTTACCTCTACTATTTGTTTTGACAAGGTAATATCTTAATGGGACATCTGGTCAGAAGGGCAGGCAAAGAATGGTTATAAGCAGTTAGGTTTACTGACAACGCACATAGTTTGCAGGCTGCAAATAAATATGTTTTTACTTGAGGTTTAGGTGATGTTGGATATGCTCTGCAGCCATGGCTTATGACCTTAATATACAAATCACAAACTATGTGTCTTAAGGCAGTATGGGATTATACAATTACTCAAAATGGCCTCTTAACAGTTCCTTTGTAATTACTCACACTAGGCATTTATTTGAAAATCCCCTTATATTCAATTTTCTTTTAATAATTGGCATTTCCACCAGTCACTTTCAATTACCCTTACTGTCCAGTTCTTGCTAAAATAAACATTGCTTAATCATTTCATGTGTTGGTTCACTTCCACAGTACTCATTAGTTTTGCAATACCTTCCTCTTAAATTTCATAACACTATATATATATATATATATATATATATATATATATATATATATATAGTCGACATCCAATAAATCCACTTATAAGTGCTCTCATCTACCCAAGAACTTATCTATAAAACATTTAATAGCAGTCCTATAAAGAACATCCACACAATTCAGTTTAATACTCATAGATTCATATATATTACTTCTCCTAAGTGCCAGTCTTTAATTTATATAAAGAAAGCAGCCAAAGTTGACGATCATTTCTGTGAATAATTTATAGTTTTTATATTATGTGATCAAGACTGCCCTTACTGTCAGATAACATCTATATCTATACCTTATTGAAAATATCTGTATTTCAGTGTATAGCTCCAGTAAACAACAAGATCAACTATAATTATAGGATCATAGGAGGTTAGTAAGCTAACAGTCCTAGAGCCTTTTTATGTCTAGCCATTCATGCCCCATTTTTCCTAATTATCAGTGCCCAAGGACTAGAATTTATTTGGTGTATGCCTGTGCCTTAGGGCATCTACAAACTGGCCCAGTCCATAAGGGATACAGATGACAAGATGGGGTGAATTTGCGATTTCCAAACCATTGGTCCAAACTGTGTTTGAATAGGCTTTAGGAAAAGCTCTGCTTCACATAAATGGGGAGTCTGTTCCAGAGAAGGGTTAATCTCTGAGAAACATACCTGTCCCTCCAACATGTTTTATGTATGTCACAGATGATGTTTAGATCCTTACCTTGGGTAGTTCTAATGCTGTTTGTTTTGTGAATGACCATCACAAATAATTTACTATTCAACTTGACCCTTAGATTCAAAATTTACGATACATGTTTCACTTCTGAATAAAATTCAGCATGCTTTAATGCTTAAATACCTGTACAGTTTCTTTTCACATGTGTGTTTATTCAGAATGAACATTCGTTTTCCTTCAGAGAACAGTATAAAAAAATAGACTGAAAAGATTTAATTATACACCAAAGTTGTTTTAGCTCTTATGCTAATCGTTGTCTTATGTAGATTGTTTAGGCATAAACAGAACCTTAAATATATATCAGAAATTTATAATGCGCTTAAAGCTTGTGTACCACATAATCATCTTAAGATTCTTACTAGCATAATTATGAAACATAATAGCACTGCAATATAGAAGACAGAGTAACCGTGCTTTTTTATCTTTTGTTAGAAGGTGGAACATATTGTTCAAAATATATTACATGTGGCCATGACTTTTTTTTAAGTTAATGTTAATCTAAGGAATAAGTGGTGTTTACCATTAAATTTAAAGCAATACAAACCTATACTATTCAAAACAATGATAAACACACAATAAACACAAAGAAACATATTATTCATATATTAATCTGTGTTTAAATATTCAGTCAGCAATCCACAGCAGCCCATGAATTTATGAATTCATGAATCAATACCATTCAATTAATAAATTCAGAAGCCCATTAAAGAGTTGATCAGTTATGAGCCTTAGTGCTCTACATACTAATATCTCACCTGGTTGCCAGCAAGATATATATTATGGATTTATTAAAAAAAACTATTTACTAGTTAATATATATATATATATATATATATATATATATATATATATATATGTGTGTGTGTGTGTGTGTACATTAAGTATGAATGATAAATATAGTGTAATAACACTGTAGGATTCAGCAACCAGGAAGCACGACAAACTTCAAGACTCCATATACGAACTCCTTTATTAGTAAAATGCAAACAGACAAGCGCTTTCACGCACCAAAGTGCGCTTCCTCAGATCTTCACATTTGATCACATTTCTCAGGAAATATATATACCCAGTGGAATAAAATTAAATTCAAATGATTATTCAATCAACATGATTATTCAATCAACATATTTGGCATAATTGATTAATTGCATGGGAAGCCAGTTTAAAACGAATTCAGTATAGCACTTTTGTAGAGCCATTCTAGAAACCTAAATGTTTCATTAAGAGACATTCTGAGGCATGTTTCAAAACCATTAAAATACATTTCTCACACATACCAAAATTCACCTAACATATGTCAAAAAGTGTGTGAATATATAATATAATATACATTGTTTAACTTATATCCAAATTGATTGTTCATAGAATAACAATATAAAATATATATATATATTTCTTCTAAAAAGTTTAAAACTTTAAAATTCTTAAAAATATATATATATCAGGCACAGATTGTATAATACTGTATACAAAAGTGCCTTACATCATTTTTAGCCATTATATAGTTCTGTAAGCACTATATATAATCATTATTGTGTATATTAATATTATGTGTTTATAAATACTTATATATATGTAATAAAATCCAAAGATGTTGTTATATGTTCACCATAATATCTATGAACATGGATCTTTAAAATATGTATGTAAATAGTATATTATATCTATATTAAATAAATAAATAATCAATAAATATATAAATAGTCAATACATAAGTGTGATAAATAGTTAATTAGATAATCAACAATGAATACAGAAAAATATAAAATATGATTACAAAATATCAATAAACAATCAAATAAATATACACTCAATATATATATATATAATATTTGGAATCTCAAATATGCAATAGATAGCAAATATCATCGTAGCGAGAAACACCTTAGTAGTGTGAGTAAAAACAATAATCAAAGTATTATCAACATCACTACTTATACATCCTTCCGTTTAATACTGGTTTAATACAAATACTTTGATTCAGACCTGGATGTATGTGAGCCCCTAGTCTTAGAATCCATGCTAATTCAATATTTGCTAAGGTATTCACATTGTCGCCCCATCTTTTATTCACGAGATAGTGTGGACTAAACTCGTCTTTAAAGGTGACAGTAGATTGTGTAATTAATCAATCAACCAATCAGGGATGTTTGCACCATATTTAAATTCTGAATGTGAACATCACGAATTGTTAAAGTTTGATAAAGCCTTCGGGTGAAAGCGCTCACTTATTCCTTTGCAAATAAATTTGTCTTTTACCATTTTGAAGACTGCTGGGACATTTTTTGTAGAAGACTGGTATTTGGAAGTGTCTACAAGGGACTGTGTTACAATCGTATCCATGTGAATATATCGTTTGGTTGAGGATTTATATGTGGAAGTGCTTATAGAGGCAACGCCATCATCGTACCTGCATGAAACACGTCTTTTTATATTTTTTCATTTTATTCAGTGCAGGGACGTTTATCCTTCGTGTGGTTTTGGTTTTATTTGTTACATTCTATTTTTGTGAGTACCGCTGGAAGGAGATGGCTGAGAGTACAAGAGATTTGGTTGTTGAACTGCCGTATAGACCGGAAGAAAACCCTACGTCTAACCGGAAGTCATCGCGTTTCCATGAATGTGTTGCAGGGTCGGAGAATCTTTTGCTGTGTTACGAACCAGATACCGAGCAGGAACTGAGTACGGGTGATACAGGAGATGTAGTTGGTTTGAATACCGAACTACATAAACTGGAGCTGGATTTTTTGAAACTAAAAAGGTTACAACTGCAGCGACAACACTTTGAAGCCTGCATAGTGAAACAAGTGGTTCCACGAGGACTCCGCGTATTGAAGATGCCAACATCAGGTAACTCTAAACCCGAACTGTTGCTCAAGTGGCAACAACTGAATTTAGAATTAAGTTACAACTATATGAAACTCTTGAATGAGTTTCATTGGGTCGAGGAAGAAGAGTTACGGAAGAATGTTAATGAACAGTTTAATTTAGTTACCTCTAAGTTTAAAAGTTCAAAAGCGGAGGCTGGTTTGGACAGGTTGATGGACAATGTGCATGTTTTTGAAAAGCGTTTACTGGAACAAAAGAGAAACAAACTTTTGAGGGACATTAAAGACTTCAAAAACGGCCATGTCTTTACATGGCCAAGGTATAGCAATGATAATGCCAGTAATTCTTTTCGTAACAGGAACATGAATGCATTCCAAAATGAACGGAATAGTGATGGTAATGCAAGTGATAAACTGAATGTCAATGTTAATACGCTCTCTAATGTTCATAATGTGAATGAGGGGGTTGAATTAAATGAAGGTGCCATCTTAAATCAGGTTGATGTGCAGTACAACGACTCAGGAAGGAAGGTGAATGTAGATGTTATAAGTGCACAGAATATTGACACAGGAGGGGTTGAATTGGTAGAGAATGTGTCTAATAAGGTTGGTTTGAATGGAGAAGAAGTTGTAAGGAGAAGGGTCCACCTAGACAAGACTCCATGTACGTCAGGAGGAAATAGGAAGCAGCTTATACAAGCCCCTTTCCCGATAGCTGTTACACAGTTCACAGGGAGACAGAGGTCACGGAGCAGGGGCAGGTACAAACGGAAGGGATCTGGAGGGGAACCCACAGGACCAACGTTAAAGAAAATGTGGGAGAAAGTGGACAATCCCTAGTAATAAACCTTTCTAATAGGGCCCTCGACTTGTATGAGGAAGAGTTACTAAATAAAGGACTGAATTTTATTCCGACTTGTGATAGTGAGATAACAGATTCAGTGCTAGATGTTAAGATGTTCACACGGAATGTACAATTGAAATTAGAGTTTGGAAATCATGGTAATGATGTACTTAATGAGGGGCATGAGAGGTTTCGTCCCAATAGTTTGTATGCACCTTTATTACATCCACTGCTTGAGACCTTTTCGAAACTTGTGGAGAATGAGTTCCATGACCTATACAATAGGAAGAGACAACAGTCCTCTTCCAGATATAGACACAATTTAACTTTTTTACAGAGGGGGGCTCTAAAAAAGTTATGTGGTGATCGATCCATCGTCATTAGGCCTTCTGATAAGGGAGGCCCGGTGGTTTTAATGAATAGTGTTGATTATATTTCGAGTATGGAGGAAATGTTGAAGAATGGAATGTTCTATGAGCAAACCCAGATGGAGGAGGTAGGACTTAGAGCATTCCGGGTTTATGATGCCTTGGATGATTTGTTTAAAAGTCATATTATTTCAGAAACATTATATAAGTTCTTGAAAGTTACGAATCCACTAGTTCCTGTAATACAAGGCTTACCTAAAGTTCATAAATCTATGGAAAAACCCCCCATGCATCCGATAGTAGCTGGACAGGGGTGGCTCACAGAATCGTTTTCCATTTTTGTAGAACATCACATCAGACCAGTTGTTGATGCTAATCAGTTTATATTGAAAAACAGTAAGCAGTTCCTCATAGATTTGTATGATTATGTTAAAACGTTAGGGGATCGTGAACACTATATTTTGGTGACACTAGATGTGGTCAGCCTCTTCACTGTTATACCTAATGAAGAAGGAGTTCTTAGAGTACAGAGGTATTTAAGGAACAAATCCATTTTAAGGGAGGAAATAGTGGATCTGATTGCGTTATTCCTAGAAATAATATTACAGAACAATGTGTTTATGTTTGGGGAAAATGTTTATATACAAAAGGATGGCGTAGCTATGGGCACTTCGTGTGCCAATAGCTACGCCAACCTGGTAATGGCTGACTGGGAGGAAGAGATGTTGTTCCCTGATGTAGTATTTCAAAATAATATAGGCTTCTTTAGGAGATTTGTCGATGACCTGTTTGTTGTATGGAAAGGAGATGAGATGTCATTGTTAGAGTTTGCAGGGAGGTTGAACAACCTGACCAGTTTCCTCAGGTTCACTATGAGTTATTCTGTTGAGAATGTGTCATACTTGGATGTTAATTTAACTAGATTAGAGAGTGGTTTATTAAACACTTGCATATATAAGAAGCCATGTTATAAGAATGCATTATTACACCGTCATAGCATGCACCCCAGGTTTGTCTTTGCAAATGTTATGAAGGGACAATTTATGAGGGCTTCGAGGCTGAATCCGACGGATATAGGGTATACACAGGAGATTCAAAAATTGAAAAAGAGACTCTTAGATAGACAATATAGTAGCATGGATATAGATAGGACGATTACAGCAGTCAATGAGCTGAGGAACAGCAGGGCACGTCCCTATTTTTCGGATTGGGAAGGTTTTGCGGATGCACCCCTGCTTAGCAGTAAGGATGAATTAAAAGTTGCCCTCTACTATACTAGAGATGTGAAGGAGATCGAAACTATAATAGAGAAATATTAGGAAGTTTTAACCCTGGATGAAGATATTAACAAGTTAGTGGGGGATAACCCGAAATTCATCTACAAAAATAAACTCAACTTAAAACATAAACTATGTCATAGATCATTTATTGAGCACAATATTCCCACTGAAGATTATTTTAATACACGACCATGTGAGGGATGTAACCAGTGTAAATACATAGATAGAGACACTAGGTTTGTACATCCCATAACCCATGCTGAATATAGTTTTAATACTAGGACAAACTGTAGAAGCAGATATGTGGTTTACATGGCGAGGTGCGTTCAATGCAATGCATTCTATATAGGGAAGACCTCGAGACAGTTGAGGGAACGCATCAGGGACCATTTGTACCACATACGCTTGGGTTCTTTAAATTATGCACTAGCGAAGCATATTAGAAGTATGGGACCCACACATTCCTTTGGGTTCTATGCAATACAAAGCATTGAGCCTAGTCTAAGAGGGGGGGATGTGGATATTTTTTTACAGGAATGTGAAACACGTTGGATTATAAGATTAAGAGCTGATAAATACCCTGGGCTGAATGACAAGGTACAGTTACAGCCCTTATTACGTAAAAGAAGGTTGGTGAAACCGAGATGTCACATTCCTGTCTGAGTTTGCTTGATGTCTATGAAATTTATGTTTTAATGAAGGGAGGGAGGCTAAAGGGATATCTTTTATACCATGGCCATTTTTATGTAAAAGAAGGTGGGTGAAATCGAGATGCCATGTTTCTGTTTGAGTTTTTATGAAACTTATGAAAATGGCTGAGAGGGTAAAGGGACATCTTCTATATTAATATGCAGAGATGAGTTGTTACATTTTTGTCTTGATCTTATATGAAGCCCATGAAATTCATGTTATATTAATAGGTTAGATGGTCAAGAGTCATTTTTTATATTAAATGTGAATGCTTTTTATTAATGAATGATTTTTTATCTATTTAAATATTAGCAATGATTTTACATCAGTGAGTTGGTAGTTGTTTTAGATCTCTTATTTAGAGTGCGCATATACCCAGTTAATAAACATTTTATTGTATGTTTAAAGTTTTGAGGCACTGGGTGATAGAAGGCATTGATGTGTCGCTAATGCGAGATAGTGTGGATTAAACTAGTCTTTAAAGGTGACAGTAGATTGTGTAATTAATCAATCAACCAATCAGGGATGTTTGTACCATATTTAAATTCTGAATGTGAACATCACGAATTGTTAAAGTTTGATAAAGCCTTCGGGTGAAAGCGCTCACTTATTCCTTTGCAAATAAATTTGTCTTTTACCATTTTGAAGACTGCTGGGACATTTTTTGTAGAAGACTGGTATTTGGAAGTGTCTACAAGGGACTGTGTTACAATCGTATCCATGTGAATATATCGTTTGGTTGAGGATTTATATGTGGAAGTGCTTATAGAGGCAACGCCATCATCGTACCTGCATGAAACACGTCTTTTTATATTTTTTCATATATATATATATATATATATATATACACACACACATGCCCTTGTTGCTTTATGCATTTGTTGCATGTTTTTGTTACAAATGTGTTTATGAAATATGTACTGTGGACTGTCAATGGCTGGCCTTAACCTTATATAGTAGACTGGTACACCTGCAACAACACACCATCCTTTTCCCTGACAGGCACTACAGCAATGTTATTGTACACTATGACATTATGCACTAATTTCCCTCTGCTTCTATCTGTAATGACTCCAACTCCATGTAATTATATCCAATATATTTGAGTGTTGCAGTGTAGCTGGCTAAAGCTTAACATAGAGACAGCTGTTTATGTCTTTAGCTAATAAACCTGTCTGAACTTCTAAATAAATTTAAAATCTCCTTCCATTTTGATGCTTATAATGAATTCTTCTCTGCTAAATTCTATGCACAAGTAAATAGCTGTATAGATAGATCTGTCCTCCTCAGAAATAAATACAACAACAAATTTTACATTAAAACTTGTTGTGGAGCCCAGATATCAACAAGTACTGAAATAACATTAAAAATGCATGAAAAGATAAATCTAACTCTCAAGATGCCAAAAATGCTGAAGCCAAACTTAATAAAGACGTTTAGACTCTGATCAAATCAACCAAAGCTAGATACGAGGTAACATATCCACCTAGGCAAAGGATAACCACAAAGCAATCATTTATTATGTCAAAATCTTAGAGGCAATTCACAACAATGTGCAGAGAGCTAATAGTAAAGGATATTGCACATGATATCACATACTCATATACAGAAAATGTAGTGAATCTATTAGCAGATAAATTTAGCTCAAACTTCAACCTCCTCTCCAATTCAGTATTGTCAGATTAAACCTCCACAACCACATACCCCTCAAATCTCCCAAGAAAAAGTTCTCATTGTGCTATCTAAAACCAAGAATACTTTATCTATTGGGTTAGATAACATAGGATCATAGGAAGTTCCTAGGCTAATGGCCCTGGGGCTCTTACATGCTTAGCCAAGTTCTACCCTTCTTTCCATGATTAGCACTTATTGCCCCTGTCCAAGAGAGACATGGGTGGAATGTCCAAGGGTGAATTTACACTTACCCATCCAATTGTCCAGACTGCATTTGAAGAGGGCCAGTGAGGTGCTGGAGTGCTCTGTTTGACATGGATTGGGAATCTGTTCCAAAGGTGTGGTAACCTCTGGGAGACAAATCTTTCTGTCCAGCAGGTTATGCTAATGTCAAATATTAGGTTAAGGTCTTTAGAGTGAGTAACTTGTGTATCATTTGACTTATGGATATGCAGCATTTCCAACAAAACAGGGTCAGAGATTGCCTTATATGGAAGGCAGAGATCACCTCTGAGTAGTTTGCAGGAAACAGAATAAAATGGCCATGATTTCAGATGATTCACATAGGACAGATGCTGAAGACCTTGAATTTTCCTTGTGAGGAACCTTTGTGGTCTCTCCTCTGGTTCTTAGAAAGGTACATACCAAAAGGGGTGCTGTACTCAATTATTGGCGTAATGAGGGAAGAGTACAGGGAGGTTATAACTTCTTTTTTTTCTGGGGGCAATGTCCTTACTTATGAGATCAGCAACAGAAAATGCCCTTCTTACCACTTCTCTTCTTAAAATAAGCGGCTACCTACTGGACAGCCTGATACATGACTTGTGTGATCTCCAAGAGAAACTATTTAATATCAGCTTCAAAACTAGCTTCATTCCCAGTGAATGGAGTACAGCAACAGTCATTCCTTTACACAAAAGTGGGGCTCCAGTGTAACCAGGTAATCATAAGCCCATAAACCTGACCCGTCTCATTTGTAAGGCTATGGGATTAATAAATAAGGACATAAGTACTCTACAGACTCACAATCCCAAGCCAGTTCATATTCACCTAGGGCAGGTTATGTGTACTTAACTTGATTGACTTCTTTGAAAACAATTATTTGTAGCAATGGACAAAGACAAAGCAGTGCATATTGCATATATACACCTTTCAAAGACATTCAACACCATCCTACTCTTTATGTTGTAGATAAACTATCCCAGCTAAATATTACTCCCCATCTAACTCATCAGATAGCAAACTGGATGGCAAATAGAATCCAGAAAGATAGGATGGGCTATTCTACCTCCTCCAGTAGTGGTGTACCTCAGGGTTCAGTCCTGTGGCCACTCCACTTTAGCAATTACTTCTCAGTGGTCAAAGTTAATGTTAAGGCTCTGTGGCTGACCAGATGACTGCAAACTTGGTGGCATCATAAACTCCCAAAAGGACAACAAGACATTTCAAGAGGGTCTGTCCTGAACAAAGAGTTGATTTCAAACCCACAGGCAAAAACTAAATGCTAAGAAGTGTATAATCATATCCTTCAACAAGCAAGATTCTCCTTGTAACTATCATATTAACAATACACCCCTGAAAATGTATGCCATAGTTAAGGAACTGGGACCTATATTGGCAATGCATTGTCCTTTGATCACAATATAGCCTACTGTTGCAATGAAATCCTTTATCATTGCACACCTTATATCTAAAAGTATTGTGTCCAGATACAGGAACATGATTGTTCCACTGTACTCAGCACCAACAAGGCAGATCATTGAGTAGGATACCCCTTTCAGTATGAACCTGTCCAAACGCTTGCTGCATCTAGAACACTACAACACGTGCTCAATAAAAATTAAACATCTAAACAGAAAAACTATGCAGACCATCTCAAAACCTTGTCCCTCTCCCCAGCATCATACAGGCTACTGAGAGGTGACCTCTGCCTCTCATATCAAATTTCAACGCACCTTATTCTGTCAGACATATTACACATTCACAAGTCTTATGGTATCATATACACCCATTTAAGGGATCCAAATACCTTTATCACCCTAAATGGAATATGTTAGAAAGATAGGTTTGTATCACACAGAATACCACTTCAGAGGAACCATCTTGAACTCCACATAACGTACTTCTCTTGCTCTATTCAAATGTAATTTGGATGAACAGGTAGGTAACTGCAAATTCATCCCCTGGTTTAGCATCCCTGTCCCTCCTTGATAGAGAGAACATGTAAATGCCTCAACATATTCTTGCTTGAGCCATTTGTGAGTTATAGGTATTGAAAATATAAGGGCTGAAAACTACCATAGGAATGTAAGGCTGGGTTTCTTAAGATCCTTACAGATCAACAGCCTGGTAAGTACCTATGATCATATGAAACCATATCAGTGATTTATGATGGTTAGCACGGCTAGTATGCAGATTAGATAACATAGTACAAATATCTTTGAATCACTTAGAGTGCTGCGGCCCTAAGGATATCTTTCTGAGAAAGTCATTCTCATCCGACTCCAAACATGGATTAGGCATCTACTCCTGTGCACAGTACTGTTTATAGGAAAGCATAGTTTCATTGAACAGTGCAAGACTGTGTGATGTAATATTAATGAACACGCACCTGTCAATCCTTGCCCACCATAATTCTCCTCGATTTGAACAACTGTGTGATCTTGCACATATCAGGACTAGCAAACATAGGACTTCAGACTGTTTTGTCAAGGAGAGTTCTTTTTACAGAGGGACTTTAAAGGAACACCTGTTGTCCCATTATGATAGTCCATTTAAAAGGCAGATGCTTTGTGTTACTTTATTCAGGTTTTGTTCAAGTTTACAGGTCTGCAGAATGCTAATGAGCAATCCAGGGATAACTACGATGACCTAAAGCAATGGCACCTTGACCTGCTGCAGCAATGGAGTGCACAGGTTCAAGAACAGCAGCCAGAAATGCAGTGTACATTTTTTATTTTATTTTATTTTACATTATTTTTTTATTTCATATGACAAGAGGAGGATTAGCTGAACACCGTACACTACTTATGCGGGGGCCTGCACCCCCCCCCCCACTAACTATATATACCAACTCCAAGATCACACTTCTGTGGGGAAAGAGCAGGTTTCCTTATATGTGGAAATATGCCTTTAAAATATATTTCAGTATACGTTTACTGCAGTGTTTATAAGGGGATAATATTCTTGTTTATTCACATATAAAAGGTGTTGCTTACTTTATGCTATATAGTGTGCAGTTGAGAAGGTGTTTTTATGAAGGTTATTTTGTTTAGTTTTACTGCACAGCATCATCAGACATTCGCAATGTTGGCCAACTATGGATATCTGATGATTTTATTTTCGGAGATTTCACTGGCCGACAAAAGGAACATTCACTGTTTAGAGTCTGATTAATAGCTGTTTGATGAAAGATTTATTCAACAGCCGAACATAGACTAAAATTTGTTACCTACAGTTATTAGAATGTCCTCAGATGTACTTCATTTTACAAATCAGCTTGGGCTGGCATTATGACCTATGACTGAGCTCTCAATGGATGCAAGCTACTTGTTAACTTCTTTTGGGGCTTAGAGCTTGCGAAATTCAGTAAACTGCAACACTGCAACTTTTTACTGACTTATTAACATCATACCACCTTTTCTTGTAAAACCACTAAACCACTGTCGGGGGTGATTTATCTACCCCACCTGTTGTATGTGGCCATGTAGCTTGTTTATGCACACACACACACACACACACACACACACACACACACACACACACACACACACACATATATATATATATATATATATATATATATATATATATATATATATATATATATATATATATATATATGGATTCCTATTACAAGAATGAAAGTTCACTACTTTGAACTTGTAATAGGAAGCCTTACTTCTGCGAAAGTTCACTTTAATGGAAGTGAACTTTTGCGTAAGTGCACTTTACCGAAAACACGGCAGCACAGTGGAGGACATAAAAAACAAGCTATGTCCTCCACTATGGTGCGATAGTCATGGACCATTGGGTTAGGGCATGGGTTAGGGTAAGGGGATAGTTAGTAAAGCTATCCCCTTACCCTAATCCATGCCCTAACCCTAAGGTTCGTGACTATCGCACCATAGTAGAGGACATTGCTATGTCCTTCACTGCACTGCAGTCATCATGGACCTTAGGGTTAGGGCACAGGTCATGGTAAGGGGATAGCCCTATGGGCTATCCCCTTACTATGACCAGTGCCCAAACCCTAAGGTCCATGAGTACTGCATGGAAGTTCAGCACAACACCCGTTCATTGTACTGAACTTTGCGTAAGTGCACTTTCGATTAAGTGCACTTTCGCTGCAGTGAGCATTCCATGCACTATTTCGAATTAGTGAAAATTCGATCTAGTGTATGCAACCCATACACACACACACACACACACACACACATATATATATATATATATATATATATATATATATATGTGTGTGTGTGTGTGTGTGTGTGTGTATGTGTGTATGTGTAGCTATCTATCTATATAAATAGACAGATATAGGTATAGATGTATGTATGGAATACATTCCTTTGGTCAAAAGTTTTTTTTCATCATCCATGAAAAAAGCCATTATGTGTGGCCAAAATTCAGTTGATTGTACCAACAGGATTTTTAAATGTAAGCAGGATCATGGTACAATGGGGATGGAGGAATTTGTCCTTTCCCCACTATAGTGTGACCTAATTGTTTGTATATATATATATATATATATATATATATATATATATATATATATATATATATATATATATATATATATAATTAGTAGTGTGTGTGAAGGGTGCAGGGATGCAATGTTTTACTTTGTTTTCTAATCAGCTGGTGATCGACTGTTTGTGCTCAATCAATAGCCATTCAATGGTTTGAATTTTCAACATATGGATATATATCCATATGGAAAATTGTCACTGTAGTAGCTAACTGATTGCCAAATAATGCTTGTTTGACAAACTGCAGCAAAACATCAGGAATTCAAGAAACCACTTCCTCATTTTGAAGTTTAAGATGGGGTGAGTGGGGGCTTGCCTGAAGATCCAGGAACTGAGGAGTAGCTCGTTTGGGATGTTTTGTAGATTCATCCTGGTAGAGAAAACTTTGCTACATAGCCAAAACAAAAGACTGTTTATGGCCTGCAGGTATGGACTATTACGAACAGCTTGCTTGTTGAAAAAGGTATGAAAGGTTCACACTGTGTAATATAAAGTTAGCTCAGAGACTTCTAAGACAAAATGCTTGCAAGGAAAGTAAGCAATATTGTAAACATTGTAAATAACATTATGGAGGCAATGTGGGCTATTTTCTTTTTCTATAGAGTAATAAACCTGCATTTTTATAGCCTTGTGCCTCCATGTGTATATATATATATATTTATATATATATATATATGTATGTATATATATATATATATATATATATATATATATATATATATATATATATATATATATATATATATATATATATATATATATGTGTATGTATATATATATATATATATATATATATATATATATATATATAGCGCTACTTCATATGATTGACATTTCAGAAAGTCGACATTCATATGGCCGAGACCATATGATTGACATTCGAAATATCAACCATAAAAGTAAAAATAAAAAACACAAAAAACCTTACTTTCTTGCTGCTCCACCCCCCTATACCCCCTCGGAACTTAAGTATACCAACTCCGAGATTGCACTACAATGCGGAAGATGGAAATCTTTCCATTCTGCACTGTATGGAGGTGCCAGTTCTGCATGGTCGATATTTCGAATGTCGACCATATGGTCTCGGCCATATGATTGTTGGCATTCTGAAATATCGACCAGATAAAGGGAACCCATATATATGTATATATATATATATATATATATATATATATATATATATATATATATATATATAGATAGATAGATATATGGTATAGCTCCATATAGTTGAAAGTTTGCTATACTGAATGTCTTTACTGCTGGCAGAAGTGATCAAATAATCATATGACCACTTCTGTCAACATAACTTTGTGGGAGTTTGTGGAATAGTGGGGAGTGGGAATTTGCCATTTCCCTACTGTTGTACAATTTCTGAGTTGGTATATGTAATTAGCAGGTGGTGTGGTGTGTGATGTTCTGATGTTTATCGTTTTGGTACTTATTTCAAAATGCATCCATGTACATATATAGATATATATATATATATATATATATATATATATATATATATATATATATACATATATATATTTATAGATAGATATAGATATAGATATATGTGGTATAGTTCCATATAGTTGAAAGTTTGCAATACTGAATTTCTTTACTGCTGGCAGAAGCGATCAAATAATCATATGCACACTTCTGTCAGCATTACTTTGTGGGAGTTTGTGGAATAGTGGGGAGTGGGAATATGCCCTTTCCCTGCTGTTGTACAATTTCTGACTTGGTATGTGTAATTAGCAGAGGGTGTGGTGTCTGATGTTTGATGTTTAGCCTTTTGGTACTTATTTCAAAGTGCATCCATGTACATATATATATATATATATATATATATATATATATATATATATATATATCCATATAAAAAAATACATAAATTATTCTTGGACATAGTAATTTTCAAGTGACTTTTTTGTTGAATGTGGTGAAATTTACAGAAATCACAGAATCATAGAATCTTTGAATGTACAGGGCAACTGGGTCATGGGGCCACTTATACCTTGTCTGTACTGACTCTTACACCTAATCTACTTAGGCCAGTTATATCGGGGGTGAACCTATAACTACCAATCAAGTTGTCTAATCCCTTCTTAAAAGGAAATAGTGTGTCACATTGCTTGGTCTGAAGCGTACGTTTGCTGCAGAGAAGGGGTAGTTTTTACATGACAAATCTATCTCTCTACTGTGATTTGTATATTCGCTAAAACATGTTCAGATATCTGGCTCTAGTGTTCACAGGATTGTTTGATTTATGGAGAAATAGAAGGTCATGGACTGCCTGAACACTAATGGCCCACAATGCAAAGTGCAAATCAACCATAAGAAGTCTGTAGGTACTGAATATAGAGACAAGGCCTCCAGTCTTTCTTGATAGATTAGGTCCTTTAGTCCCATGATCTTTTCTGTCAGGAACTTTTAGGGCCCCTCTAACTGCTTGCCATTTTTAGTAAGATACATTAGAAAGGGAGCATTGTATTCTATGATGTAGCTAATCAGTGCAGTATGTAGAAGGGTCGGGACTTCTTTGTACCTAGATGAAATACACTTTTTTTATCAGCTGTGCAATATAAAGGGATTTCCAGACCACTGTTGCAACATGAAGCTCAAAGCAGAGGGATTTATCTACCCATTTTCAAGGTCACTCACAGTTAGGGTGTCACCTTTCCATTCTTCCATTACCATATAAATAAGCCTCGCTCTTACATAACAAAAACAGACTCCTTCCCTCATGGTAGCCACACTCCCTAGCTAGCCATGCCCAGAAACATTAATTCTCCTGTCCCCTATACAGTGAGTTTATGGGCAACCTCAGATGCAGTGGAGCCCAAGGCAAAGGGTTTTATGGAAATCTCCATCCTGCTGTCTGTTGTCACCCTGGCACAAACCTCAGGGCTCCCTAGTTTTTCTCCCATCCTTGCCACCTCATACTAGCCAGACCATATTTATTTTGTTTTCCTACAATTTGTCTTACTTGTCAGCTTTCTCTTACATCTTTTGAAGACATCCTAACTGGCAAAGACTCTGCTGTAAAACCTGTGTACAAAAGGATTTAATTAAGCTGTAAGACTGGGGGCCATTAGTCCCCCAGAAACTATTTATTTATTTATTTATTGACATTTGTTAACCGGGTTAGTCCAACTGGGATTTTGTCCCATTTTCAGTGGAGATCCGAGGAGAAAAGCTCCAGATAGTACAATAATAAAAAACATTACAGTAGTATACCAGCACAGGAAACAACAGAAATAAAACTAGTCTTACAAATAGAAAACAACCATAGTTAGATGCCAGCACAAGTTTTTTTTTTTTTTTTTCACAGATACTATGTAACTGTGGTAGTGGGGATAGAGTTCAAGGTATGTCCAGGATAGACTGAGTGGTTCCAATGTGGGGGGAGGACAGAACTATTTAGGGTCATAGCAGGGGCAAATTTTGGTATTGAGTAGATGTGTCTTAAGTTTCTTTTTAAATAGTGGGGTGTGAGGGATTGAGCGAATGTCAAGGGGTAGTTTGTTTCAAGCAATGGCCACCGAGTGTTTGTAGACTAACTTACCTACTGACTTATTTGGGTGGTAAATGTCAAGCAATTGTTGATTAGAGGTTCGGAGAGGTCGAGATGGGGTGTAGACAGAGACAAGATGAGATAAAGATGGACAGTTGGATGGTTTAAAGAGCATAGAGTGTAGCATGTGAAACTGATAGAGATGTAGTAGTTGAGGGAGTTCTAGCCAGTGTAGAGACTTTAAAGCAATGCAGTGTTGTGTGTTATTTGGGGAGTTGGTGATGAATCTGGCTATTTTGTGGTAGGATTGTTGGAGTTTATCCAGGGTAGTTTTTTGGATATTTGTTATAACAGGAGCAGCATAGAGGAGTGAGGGGAGGAGAAGTGCTTGTCCTAGGGTGAGTCTAGCCTCGGGACTGAGATATTTTTTGTTTCGGTATAATAGACCTAATTTCTGATGTGTTTTCTTTATACATTGTTGTATGTGTTGATTGAATTTTAATTCTTCATCGATAATGACTCCTAAGAGTTTTGTGTGGGTGACAGGTAGGATAGTTGTGTTATTGCGAGGCTTAATGACAAAGGAGGATTTATGATGATTAAGAGACTGGGGTAGGAAGAGTAGGAGTTTGGTTTTAGTAGGATTGAGAATCAGTAGATTTTCTGAAAGCCATTGTTCAGTGGAAAGTAGAGCTGTTTGGGTTAGGGAGTTTAGGGCAGAGATGTTGTTGGCTGTAGAAATGATTGTGGAGTCATCTGCATATTGTATGAGTGATGACTGATGGCATGAGGTGAAGAGATCATTGGTGAAGATGTTGAATAAGAGGGGACCCAAGATGGAACCTTGTGGAACACCAGTGGAGATAGGTAAGAAAGGAGAAGTGGAAGAGAGCCATTTAACTGATTGTTTGTGTTCAGAGAGATAGCTAGCAAACCAGTTGAGGGTGGAGGTGGAGAGGTGAAAGTTTATAAGTTTAGATAGTAGTAGTGGGTGAGACACTGTATCAAAAGCTTTGGAGAGGTCTAGAAAGAGACAGGAAGTAAGTTTATTGTTGTCCAGAGATTCTGCAATGGTGTGAGTGAAGGAGAGTAGAGCAGTAGTTGTGCTGTGAGAGGGGTGAAAGCCATGTTGAGTAGGGGTGAGTAAGTTTTGATTGAGAAGGTGATCCATAAGCTGGGTGTGGATACATTTTTCTAGTATCTTAGATAATGGGGACAGTATGGCAATAGGTCGGTAGTTTGAAGGGTCAGTGGAGTTACCTCCTTTGTGGAGAAGGATAGTGTAGAAGGATTTCCAAAGGGTAGGAACAGTAGATTCTAGTATAGATCTATTTATTAATATTGTAACTGGGTAGGCGATGGAGTCAGCAGCAAGTTTGAGGTAGGTAGAGGGTAGTTTGTCAGTGGAGGGGGAGCAGGGTTTGAGTTTGAGCAGTAGAGATTTGATGTAGGAGATGGGAACAGGCTTGAAGTAAAAGGGTGTAGTGTTGGGGTGGGGTGGGTGAGGGGTCAGGTAAAGAGGAAGAGGTAGGTTGAGACAGTAGGAGATTTTGGATGGAGGAGATAAAATGTGAATTAAGTAGGGTAGCTGTTTCCTCAGGAGTTGTGTTTGGGTAAGGTGAGGGGTTAGAGGGACTACCAGGGTAGAGGATGCTGTTGAGTGTTGTCCAAAATTTACGAGGGTTTAGATTATGATTGTTTTAGCCAGAGCTATAGAATGACTTCTTGAACATTATTGCCTATTTTTAGCAAGATTGCATAGTTGTTTGTATTTGAGTAGAAGAGGTGTTTGTTTAGATTTGCTCCAGGCTTTCCAGACACTGTCTCTTTGTTTCATGATAGACTTAGTTCCTTTTGAAAGCCAGGGAACATGATTGGATTTCACTCAAATCTTCCTAGAGAGAGCTAGGGAGTCCAGAGTATTTAGGAAAATGCTGTTAAAAGTGTTAACAGACTCATTTAGAGGAAGTTGTTTAAGGATGGGCCAGTCTATGTTTTGTAGTAAAGAGTTAAATTGTGAAGGATTAAATGTAGATAGTTTTCTACAATATTTGAAAAGGTGAGGTTTAAGTGTGTGAAAGTTGTATCTTAGAATGGATGTAGGGAGATGGTCGCTAAGGAACTCTGATAAGGTTGAGGGCTGGTGGTAGTGATGGGGTGTGTTTGTGAGAATCCAGTCTATTATGGAGCTGGAGGCTGAGGTTTTGTGGAAGCGAGTCGGTGTAGAAATGAGTTGGTGGAAACCATGAAGATGAATACTATGTAAGGGAGAGTCAGTAGATAGTTTTGCCCACTCTATATTGACATCTCCAAAAATTAGTGTTTCATAAGGTATGTTGAGGGTGAACCAGGATAAGATGTTTTCCAGTATGGGTATATTGTTGTCCGGAGGACTATAGATGGAAGCTACAGCTAGTTTTTTGTGGGCATTCAGATGAATATATAGAATGAGAAGTTCAGCAGGGCGGAAGTTGGGAATAGATGTGGGGTAAGGTGATAGGTTGAGGGTGTTAGAGTAGAGGATGGCTACACCACCACCTTTCTTTGAAGGTCTGTCAGAGCGGTAGATGTTATAGCCAGGAGGGAGAATTTCACTATTACAGATATGTGGCTTGAGCCAAGTTTCAGATAGGTATAGGATGTTAGGGGTTTTGTAAGCAATCCATGAGTGTAGCTCAGTGGTTTTATTAACTAAGTGTTGAATATTCAATGAGTAGAATGTTAGGTGTTTACATGGAGATGAGTTATGAGATAGGGGTAGTGTGTTTGGTAAGTTGTTAGTAGAGAGTTCTGAGAAGGAGGTAGATAAGGTAGATGTGGGGGATGGGGCAAGGGGAGGTGTAGAGGGGCCTGGGTTGGGGTGGATGTCCCCAGAGGAGAGTAGGTCTTTTGAGAGAAGAGCAATTAATATGAAAGGTTGATAGTATTTGGGTGGTTTAGGTTTAGTTTTATTAGATAGTTTGAGAATGTGAAGTATGTGTCTTTTATATAGAGTTGAGATAGAAGTGTTAAACAGGTTTGGAGAAATGGTGAAGGAAGAAGCAATAGGAAAGCTGTAGACTGAGTGAGAAGTTGGAGAACAGAGGAATGGATATGTGAGGTGGTAGTGATAGGAGGTGGATATACAGAGTAGAGTGAGTAGTGTTGCAGATATAAGTAGATGCAACATGTTTAGTAGTTTGGATTGGGTGTGGGGAGAGGAAGTTAGGAAAGGAAGTTATTTTGGATTGGGTGTGGGGAAAGGAAGTTGGGAATGGAATGTGGGATTGGAGATATGCAGGAAGTGGAATTGTAGTGGGTGGATTGGCAGGAAGGGGAAGGATGGTTAAGTATAAAGGAAACTGTACTGGGGTGGGTGGGAATGGGGGTAGGGTAGGGGAGCGAAGTGAGCCCGAGCGTAGCGAGGGTGAATGGAGCGGGGCTGCACCAGCAAGGAAGAACCCAGTAGAAAAACAATCAATCAGTGAGAAGGGGAGAAAGAGTGAGATAAGAGTGCAGGGATTAACCTATAAGCAGAGGTAGTGGGCCAGAGAGATAAGGTAGCAGGGGGTTAGAAGCAAGGCACAACTATAGAAGCTAAAGGGAGAGCAAGGTAGGGCAAGGAGTAAGGGGGAGTCTAGGATCACTTGCTGTGTTAGAGAGGACACAAGCAGATAGAAGGAGGAATGGTTATAGGGAAGAGTGATCTGGATTATGAGGGGGTGCTTAACAGTGGAGTGTAGTAGGGCTGAGTGGGAGTAGGAGGACTGGGGGATTAGCAGGTTAGAGTAGGAGAATGAGGTAGTGGAGAGGGGGCAGTCAGCAGGTAAGCTAGAGCCAGCACAGGGGTAGCCCTGAGATTAAAGGCAGCATAACAATGTTCCAGGTGAGTAGTACATACTTTGATTAAGTCCACTAGGAGAGGACACAGTCCACAGAAGTTTGGCAGGAGGTGGAAAATCCAGGCAGTTAGGGCCAGGAGAAGATGCACGGTAGAACAGGTAGCGTTAAGTAACCTGCAAAACAAAAATTAGAAACGTAAAGACAAGTGAGTTGCAAGGGACTAAGATAAATAGGAGCTATAACAGTGGCTGAGTGAATGAGTAATATGGGGAACAACGGAAGTGAGTGTAAGGTAGAATAGGGTGAGATACAAGTGGGGGTGGGGGGGCTGTGGTGAGGGATTAGTGTGGTGGGTGCAAAAGAGTGGTGGGATTCATTGAACCTTAAATACCCTGAAGTACATTTTAAAGCTTTTTTTCTGCAACATTTGGTCCACTGTTGGCCTGAATAAAAAATGATGACTAAGGAAAATTTTTAATTTATTCTTTCAAATGAGAAATAGTTCACATCTAGGGCTTAATATTCAAGGCTTAAGATACGGTGGTTACCAATAAACTGAGTAGATGTTATCATAAACTGAGAAGAAAATGCTAGCAATCTGAGTTGACTGCCTTCTTCCATACACCTCCTAAAAAAGATAGTCCCAATCTGTGTACCCCTCTGTTGTTAAATTGGGATGGATGTGAAAGGACAAATAGCCGCAGTCACATATTTCAAAATGCTTCTTCATACATCTACACACCATGCCTCCTCAGCCCTTACTCCAAAAGACACTTTCTATGTACCCGTCTAAAGTCAAACAAGGACAAAAGTGTAGGAACAAACAAATCACAGCAACATATTTCAACCTATTACTGTCAGTTGTACTTACACAGTATGCCTCCCTTCCCCTACCCCCGTACCTTCCCCTACCCCCAGAAGGTAGCCATCATTCTGTACATCTAATATCAAGTGTGAAAAAAAGTGGAAAAAAATAACACACTCAGTAATTCATTTCAGATGGGTGCTCCTGGAGATTACACTGACCTTAGCCAAGCTATAATAACCATTTGTGCACACTCTTAAGGTATGATTTGGAGGAAAGTTAAATAAATAATGAGCACACATTGTCCCCAGCCAGCACAGATTTCCTAACAGAAACTCTGATTTCCTGTCTGTCAGGAAAAATTCCTGACAAATGGCAGCTCTACTCACATCTTCTATTTGGAGTGCCATGTGTTCTACAATACAAGCTAAAAGGAGGGTTAGCATGCCAAATGCAGAAATATTGTATTCTTTAGCATTTCATTTTAGTCCATTTTCAGTGCACCAGGTTTTAACATGAGTGATTCAATTTGTAGATTCTGTATAAGAGAAGGGCTATCTGTTGTGCACACTTCTGAAATTTGACTGTGACGAAAATTAAAGAAATAATGACCACAATATTCCCAGCTCCTACACAAACTATAGCAAACACTGCACCCACCTCTAAGTGAGGTCAGCTTTTAGCTAGGTACGAATCTCTGGGATTATTGGGATTAAGACATACCAAGATGTACAGTAGCAGTCCAGGCTCATGGTGTGACATCTGCATGGAAAATTGGAAATGCAATCATGTCCATTTAAATAACTCCAATGTATCTTTATGTGAAAGAACCATCAGTAAATTTTATAAAGGCACAAAAAGAGACAAACCAATTATTTTCTCAGCTTCTGACACCAGATAAGTTTCACATATACAACAGAGTAAAACACAAAACCAAAATGTCTCCTTTAAGTACAGGAAACAATAGATCATAATAGTAAACATTTTAAGAATGGGCGGTCCCGGTGGTGCAGCGGTTAGCATTGCTGCCTCACAGCAAGAGGTTCTCCAGTCTGATTCTCGGCTGGGGTGCCTTCTGTGCAGAGGCTGCATGCCCTCCCTGTGGTTGTGTGGGTTTCCTCTGGGTGCTCTGGTTTCCTCCCAAAGACATGCAGTAGGTGAATTGGACACTCTAAATTGGCCCTAGGTATGAGTGTGTGTGCCTTCTGTGGAAGGTTGGGCACTGAGCTGGCAACTCAACACTGTAAAACTCCACTGCCAATCAGGAACAGACAGATGACCCACTGTGGTGACCCCTAACCAGGAAAAGCCAGAAGAAGAAGTGAACATTTTAAGAATGTTAATTCTTGGCAACATTGTTTTGCTTCTTGAATGTGTTACAAAACTGTCTTCAGTGCTGCACTGTTTTCTGGTTTGGTTATGACTGGGTTTACTTCTTTGAAGCATAGCTTGCCTTCTCTCCATTCTTAGACAAATAGGTGGTGTAGAACTGCAATGAATTAGTACATTACCGCAAGTGTACATACATAAAAAACAAATGCAATGCTCAACATATTTATTACATAGAAACAATGTAAAAATTAGTCACTAAAAGTAATTCTAAGTGAGCAAAATATACTGCTTACACTACAAAAAAAAAGAATATATCAGTATATAATATAAGAAAATATTATTTTGTGCTGTCAGGCAATGCAATGTCATCAAACTTCCAATAAATACTGTTGAATGCCATTTTCATTTCATATTTCTACTGTGCATCTAATCTGAGAAACAGACAAATACTTGTACAATAACTCTAAGGGCGTCTCATGAAAAATGCACAAATTTGAACTTGGAATTCCTTAAATGCTTCAAAACTGCACTTGGCAGTTTATTTGAAGGTTGCTCAGGTTAAGCTGGACAGAAAGGGAAAGGGCTGCATGTTTTCTCAGCAGTCACTTCAAAATCTTCCTTGCAATCAGTAAAGGTATGCCCTGCCACACCCAGAGGTGTGCAAAGTAAAATGGTATGTGTTTGATCTGAACAATTGCCAGGATCTCAGCAAGGGACTGTATTAAACTATTTATGCAGATAAGAAATCTAATGGAAGCAATGCATATTTTAGGAAACATGCTTACAATTGGATGAGCTCTCAGAATGACTCAAAATGGCTTTCAAATACTCACCACAACTGAATTTTCTAACACGGACCCTGATTTCCAGATTTTTTGAAAGAGACTCTGATTTCCCAATTGTCAGGAAATATTCCTTTCAGATGGTAAACCTACTCACATCTTCATGTTGGAGTGTGATGTTTGCTACAATACAAGATGAATGGAGGGTTTGTATGCCAAATGCAACACTATTGCATTTTTTAAGGTTTAGTTTTAGCCCATTTTCAGTGCACCAGCTATTAACATGCATAAGTTCACTTTGTAGCTTCTGCATAACAGAAGGGGATTCAAGTATAACACTCAGATCACAACTGTCAGGAAACTTGGTTAATCAGAGTTTGTGATTTTTGATTTGGAGGTCAGAGAAGTATATGCCAAATAGCAATGCTGTCTAAGGATACACCTGCCACCCTCACAGGGTGGTTTCCATCCTTCTGACACAATTTCTTATCCATCTTACTACTTGAGATTGATTTGGAGTGCATTTAGCGTATTAATAGGATTGGCAAGTGGTACAATATCAAGTGCTTTGGTAAGGTCAGAGTATGCTGTATGCACAGTGTGAGCACTGACACAGCTTGCTTTACCCCCTCAAAGAAATTACAGATTTATTACACAAGATCTACCCATAACAAAGCCAAATTACTGGGGATCAAGTTTTATAATGCTTTCATATCATAGTTTATAGCTCACCAGGCTGATGGGTCTATAATTCCTGAAGTCCATGCCTTGAGGAGAAACAGCACACATGTTACGCAATTGTTTGAAATTTGATTATACAGTGGGTCAGATTCCATAAGGCTTGCTGTACCAGACAGTAGAGCTGCTGCCAGCCTACTGTTGCTACCATAAACCTGCATTCCCTCCATAGCATGAGGAATGAGATCATCCCACAGATGGAGTATGCCCAATTTAGTGACTCTCAGTGCCAAAATGCTGAACTTTTGAATGTCCTGCTATGCTAGGGGTGGGTAATGAAATTCCAAGAGATGATACTTTAACAGATATCATTACTAATGTTTAGTCTTGCATAACTTTGCTTGAGTATTAGGCAGACTTGCCGAATTTGGCTAAAGTTATCTAGCATCACAGTTCCACATGTATCACAGCTCTGATAATAAAGAAAAGGAGCCTATCTTCAGTACCAGTGCTGCCATACAGGTATAGTTTTATGACTCTGACCATCTTGCACAACACTGTCCCCTGTAGGGCAGAGGGAAGAATAGAGGCATGACAGGCAGCATAACCATCAGGCCAGCATTTTCTCTAGCCTTGCGGGGCCATTAGACAACCAGAGAATAGCTAATATTTTTAGATTAAGTGCCTGTGTGAGCTGTTCCTACTGAAATTAGGTTACAGCTTGTATACCACCCATGTGCATGGTCCCTTGTTTCCCCATGTCACTCACACACTGGGGCACTGGTCTGTCTCCTTGTATATGTTACTTGCTACTGCAGGTAGTCACACTTCCCACTAGATACTCCCTGCAGTAATAGGTTTCACATACTGGTAGAAAAGAAATGCCACTGAAACATACCATTGACTTCAGTGGTCTGTTCTGGTGCTTCAGGGTTGTACATTGGCAACCTTTGCTAATGTACAGCACCAAAGTATTTCAGAAGAGTAAGCCCAATTCCCATTTTGGAATTAAGTATCAGCTTCAACACAGGTCTATATTATAACATCGAAGTCTACAAACTTTGAATGTTATAATATTAAACCCAGTAGAGCGAATGCTTGAAATAGTGAAGCTGTAGAACACCGAATACTTTCCTAGGGAAAGTATTCAGTGGGCTGTTTCTGCAGCTTCACTATTTCCTCAACTATGGAGCGAAGGTTACGGACTGGGTTAAGGTAAGTGTGCGAATGAAGGTGAGTGTGCGATTGGGCATGGGTTAGGTGAGCTAGGGTTAGGGTGCAAGTCAGGTAAATGTGTGATTGTGTGGATGTGAGGGTTAGGGTGGGGTAGGTGAGTTAGGGTTAGGGAGCGGGTAAGGTGAGTGTGCGATAGTTAGGGACCTTAAGGTTAGGGTTGGGTTAAGGTAAGTGGATAGCTAATGGTGTATGCCTGGTTTAGGTTTTGTGAAGTATATGTGTGTGGATTATTTATTTTGATGTACTTGAGTTGTGTGTATGTTTGTCGGAACAGCAAATTATTTCCCTGGGAAAAAAATTCGCTATTCTGACTGTTCGGTTTTCTGGTGTTTCGATTGAATGGGTCTGATATTATAACATTCGAAGTTTTTAGACTTCATTGTTATAATATAGACCCCTTCAACATACCACATTAACATTCAACAAATGGGGACTGGTCCAGCTCCACATTTTTGGCTTAGGCATAGAGTAACAGCTTTGTCTGGCACATTACGCCATGCCCAAGTCATTTTAGAATCTGGACTATAGGGGAAATTATTGTATCACTGCTTAGACCCATTACTGAACATGATTTTTTGTAGCATTCAGTCAAAATACTTGAAAGAACTTGAAATGGTGCAATAATCATCTCGACCAAAATGGCAGCATTCACTATCATCTCTGCCAACAACACCATGATAGAAAAAGTAAACTGCACAAAATAACAGGGTGCAATCATAGATGACAATTTGAAATTCAACCACCATGTATCACATGATGTAAAAAATCATCAAAAGCTTGGTACATTATGCAAAGTAAAAATCTGCCTCACTCACATAGCCAGAATATCTATAGCCTCTTCTTTCTAATTACCATCTCTCATCTATGCTGCCCCAATTTTTACTAACCTTCAAGTCTCACAACTGTCCAAACTTGAGCAATGTTATAATAAAGTGGGCAACTTTACAGTAAATTGCAACATTACAAAACACCAGTGCTTATCCCTGAGAGAATTAAACTAGTTAGAACTACCACACCACCTAGCTCCTTCTCAGCTAATTGCAATACACTGACTTTTCTGTAACTCAGAAAATTGCCCAGCCTTTAACAACTTAATACAACATTACCCCTACAATAGAATTTTTGCTGTAGAGAAAAATCACTAATCATTATAACAAAGTCATCTAATACTGCAGGTGACTCTTTATATTCAAATAGTGTAATTAAACTATAAAATCATGCCCAATACCACTGAAATCCATTTAGAATGCAAATCAATGGATCTGCTATATAGCCAAGATAAATTCCACTCTTATCTTTAGCTTACCATATCATCAAGCCAGTCATCGTCATTCAGAATCATATGCCCCGCAACTTGTTTTCACCAATACTTGAACGGTTTTACTAACATCTCCCAGGCATATACATGCAGTTTTGTGACACTGCTCACCTCCACCTCTATACTTCTTTTATAACCTTTATGACAGTCATATATATATAATTATAAATGAACCTGCTTTATACGCCACCTATTAGCTACAATACTAACATTTGTGTCCTGTCCAGTTCCTTCTTTCACCTCCATTTCTTTGAATTCCTAAGCACTAATCACATGATCTCGTATCAATTTGACAAACCCACTAATAAACCTCTTTAAATGCTCAATGTTCAACATCTGCTGATGCCCAAGTATGTTTTATATTATAATAGTTTGCTTTTATTCCATATGAATATAATCTCATTAGTAAATGAATCTGTACTTGCTAATATATATTACTTAATATCTGTTCATGCATATTACTGTGCCTGTTTAAAAATGTTTGTAATATGTTGGATGTTTTCTCCCCAGGCCTCAGCTAAAAAGGGTTTTTTCACTAAACCCAGGTGGACAAACACAGTAAACAAAAGCAAAATAAAACGATTCCTTACTGGAAAAGCCATAGAATTAGACCACCTAAACTACTGAAAAAGGCTTCAGATCTGTTGTTAACTTCTGCTTCTTATAGGTGATTTAAAAATGACTGGTGCTCAGCCTTTAAAGCAATAACTGATCCAATTCAAGGTAAACGCATATGACTATCTACTCCCATTCCAATCTAGAGCTAATAGCAAAATATGGAGTCTAACACCAAAATAAAAATCACTACTAGAAAGAAAAAAAAACACACAACAAATATTCACCTTCCAAGAATGTGGTAAATGTTTCTATTTACCATCAAAAATATCATCATAATGTTCTTTTAAAAATAATCTTGGTAGGGGCGTGGCAAAGATGGTGAGCAATAAACAGCACTGCCTTTTAGCTCTGCTTCATTTTAACATCTCTGACAGGACTTTTACTAAGAAAACTCAGAATGTTTAAAAACTTGATGGTTATAGTTGAACATCTGCTGAAAGATTTACTTACAAAAACTAATAGGTCTGAAACTCTTTTAATTGTTTTTTTTTCTGTCAAGAAAACTAGAAAGAACTAATTGCCTCATAATGAGTCACTCTAAGCCCAGTGTACAGGACAGTACTATGAAAAAAAGACATACAGGCTATACTAAGTAGCATCAGTGAGTTATCTGTAAAGACAGATACATTTGAAAGCAAAATGGACAATTTTAAAGAGAAGTGTAAAAATACAAGTTGAAGTGCTGAGTGAATCTCTTAAACAACAATCATTACAAATTTCGAGTACAGAGGAGGCAATGTTTGATTTTGATGGAAGATTACTTCAAAATGAGAATAACACTGAATTTCTTCTGAAACAAAACAACTTATTCTGGGCTAAAATAGAAGACTTAGAGAACAGATCTAGATGGAGTAACATTGGGATTTACGAGATTCCTGAAAAAGAAGAGGGAGACAGTATTATTCAATTCCTTAATGCCTGGCTGCCTAAAACTTTGAACTTGCCCGACGCTTTATCCTTTGACATTGAAAGAGAACATAGATCACTTTCTTATTCGTGTTTCAATAAAACACCTTCACCAAGGTCAGTGACTGTAAGATTTTTCTCAATCCAAAATAAGGATTTAGTCTTAAAAGCTGCATGGGCTAATTATCCAGTTAAAATTAAAGGAAATACTATAAGATCTGAGAATAGCTATTCTACGTTAGTGATGCCCAAGAGAACAGCAATTGTGCCACTTATTAAAATCTTAAAGAAAAATGATATTAAAACACAAATCTTTTTCCAGCAAAAATAAGGATTCACCTTCCAGAAGGAAAGAAGATTTTTAACACCTTGGAAGATGCAATAAACTTTATACAGAAAATTAAAATCCTAGAAAAAAATAGGAGTGGACTGGAATCTATCAACTTCTTTGAAGAAATATGCAACAAGAGATGGTTGGCTAATAAAAGGCAAAAACAGTAAAAAACTGAAGGGCAAATGAAAATCAATGTATTTCATGGTAATACAGTCTTAAAATTTAAATAAGTACTTACAGGTGCTTCACATTACTTTTACAAGGTAAATCATTTCTTTCTTTCTTTCCCTAATTCAAATGGTTACTAGTTCCCTTTTTTTAAATGTTAAGAGTTTGATTCTTTTAGCTATATATTACATTTAAAGCCACTTATTTTCACTTTGAGTTTAAAAGGTTAAACTATTCATCTTATTAAAAGTAAATCATTATTATGATGAAACTTATGTTAGGTGGCACACCTTCTGATATCTTGGCATAGTTGGGCAATGTACTATTAAATATAATACAAGTTTCAAAAAAATGGCACTAAAGAGCCATGTTAAGTTACATTCTGGTTTCATAAAATGGTCCAGTACTGTGCTACTGATAGTATACTTGACATGCAATAGCTCCCAGGAAAGACATGCTATGTTATACACAAAGTATAAAAATATAGCTTTTTACATATATAAAATATAGTATTGGAATATCAAATAATTAGAGTAGCATTCACTTGTTTACAAGTTAAACCTGGATCACAGATAACTGCCATTCTTTTAATGCAAGTTTAAATGTTATTTCTCCTTTAAAAAAGACAGTCTGCTTTATATTAAACAGTTTATACAAATAGTACTTACTGAATAATTAAATGTTATTTCTTTGGGTGTAATTGCTTTTTGGTGGCTGGGATACATTGAGATTTTTTTTTTGGTTTTGGTGGTTTGGAGGGGTTTGAGGGATTGATGTGTGGTATGGAGGTGGCTTGGTTTCACTTGTGAGCATTTCTGTGTGAACTGCAACTGATATATTGTTCAGTTTCAAGCCCTTATCATGAAAACCAGCTTGAAACAACTTAGAGTCATGAGCACTTTTGTGACGCTGCAAGAGTTCTGAAATTCTAAAAACTGTCCAGGTTACTTCTTCCTGTCTAAAAGTAAATAGTCATACTATTTTGAATCATATGCTAAGACGTCAATGAATACAAGTTAAATAATAAACAAAAGACAGTGAATAGTGAATAGACATAGTTCTGAATGCTTGATAGTATACCTGACATGCAATAGCACCCAGGAAAGTTGTACTATGCTATAAACAATGTATAGCAAATAGTTTCTTACATATATAAAAGTTATTATTGAAATGCTATCAAATAATTAGAGTAACATTCATAATTTTACATGTTAAATCTGGATCACACATAACTGTCATTTTAATAGTAGTTCATATTTGTTGTGTCCTTTAAAAAAATGGCAGTTTGATTTATATTAAACATCTCATACAAATAGTGTGTACTGAATCATTAATGTTATTTCTTTAAAAACAATAACGTTCTAGTGGTTAACATACTTTGAAATGGTTTTCATTGCTTTTTTAGTGGTTTGAAAGTGTTTGAGGGGTTTATGTATATTGGAGAGGTGGCTTCATTCACTTGTGACTGCTTTTGTGTGAATTGCAGCTGATAAACTGTTCATTTGCAAGCCCTTGTCATGAGGACTAGTTTGAAGCAACTTAATTATAATCATGAGAATTTTTGTGATGCTGCGGGAGTTCTACAATTCTAAGAACTGCCCAGGTTACTTCTTTCTGTCTCAAAGTAAATAATCATAATATTTTGAATAATATGCTAAGATATCAATGAAAACAAGTTAGACAATTAGCAAAAGAGAATGAATTGCAGTCTAAACCACTGTCAGTTATTAAATAGTTCTGAATGCTTGCAATATACCTAAAGGATAGTTTATATACCAGCCTATAGAATTAAACTTCTGATAAACAATTTAGAATTGTGTTTCTCTGTTATAGTCTCTCTTTAATAATAATAAAACGTAATATCTCAGAACAATTTATTATGGAATGTCTTAATCTTAAAAGGGAAGATTTTTTCAGATGTTTGTTCAGATACTATTAGACATAACATTTAAGGAAAAATAGGACTGATTCTAACAGTAGTACTAAATTAAAGAGTATCAAATATATAAGTATAAATATAAATGTTCTATTATTTAACAGTCTACACTTTGATTATAGCTAAAATATAAAACCTAGGAATATAGTAACAGCACAAGATATAGCATACAAACTGTAGAAAGAGATCAGCTTAAGTAAATATGTATATAATTAAAGAATAGAAGTATGTCTACAAGGTTGGTAGGTTGGCATAGTGGCTAAGGTATTCACCTTATAGGTACAAGGTGTAGGGTTTGATTTTCCCATTGAGTAATAGGCTGTGCTTGGAATGACCTACAAGGACAGTTAGCCTACTGATTTATGAACTTATGATACTATGGACATCTTTATACACAGTAAATAAGAAAAAAATATATAAAATCATCTGACCTATAAATTAATAAATATGAAAATAACAACTAACTAAAGCTCCCAGGCATTTTTAAGATGATGCATACTAAAAACAGGAGACATATTAATATGAATCAAAAGCATGAGCTAAGCTTTGTTATTCTAATGGCGAGTTTGAGAACTATTTTTTTGTCTTTTTCCCAAACTAGGAATATGTTATTTCATAGTAGAATGTTTAAGGGTTATATAATTAAGTAATTTTGTTTGTTTCAAAACTTGTGTCAATAGCTGAAGATTTCATTATATATAAAGTATATAATAAGTTCTGTACATAAATGCAATCTCATTATACTTGATGTTTTTTTTCTTTCTTATATAAATGTCTGATCTTAAATGCATATCTACTAATATTAATTAATTTATATTAAATCATACTAATTAATTAATAAAAATAAGCCAGTAAAGAGGGGGAGTCTGTTCAAATACTTGCAATTACATAAAGCTCAAATAGTATTTCTACAGGAAAAAAAAAACATTTACTTAATAAAGATGTAAATAAACTTTCATTAAAGAATTATTTGGTTTTAGCAGGTCCTGGCTTTTGAGCTAAAAGAAGAGGCACCCTCATTTTATGGAAGAACTCACCAGTAATGCCTAAAGTAAAATATACCTATGTTGATAAAAATAGTATGTTAAGCATTGTTACAACTAATTGTAATATAAACCTTTATACATTGGTGAACTCTTACCGGATTCCAGGGGTTGGGACTAAAGATGCAAGAAAATAAATAAATAAATACTTAGACACTATAGCCTATTACATGAAAGGTGAAGTCACACTGGCTGGTAATTCTAATTGTATTTTATCAGACAAATATTCCACTGCAGATAGAAAGCTAAGAATCACATCTTCAGCCAAACACTTAATGAATTTTGTAACTCTAATGAATTTAAAAGATGTGTGTGTGCGTGTGTGTGTGTGTGTGTGTGTGTGTGTGTGTGTGTGTGTGTGTGTGTGTGTGTGTGTGTGTGTGTGTGTGTGTGTGTGTGTGTGTGTGTGTGTGTGTGTATATATATATATATATATATATATATATATATATATATATATATATAAGCTATGGAAAACAAGCTCACTTCAATTTACCCATTATTCATATAGATATGGAACACAAACAAATAATGATAACATTTTTCTCTCAAACAATCTGTTATCAGAGAAGTTTGAAAAGTTTCATGTCCATTATTGGTCCATGCTATAATCTCTAATATTATTTTAAATACTGACAGTCTAATACATCACAGGAGATTACCAGCGTACATTATTAAAATAAAAGGATTCAAGGACTGGTATGTTAAACAGATCAAAAATTTCCTAGAAATAAACATGAATAGTGAAGTAACTGACATTCCCTAGGATTCAGTAAGGTGCATGGAAATGACCATTTAAGAGCAGCACGGCAGTGTGCCATGCATAGTAATGAAGGCGCACTGCCTCTGCTCCTAAATGGGCATGGAGTGAGAATGAAAGCAGGGGATGTGTTTGAGAGTAGAGCTCTCACAATACACATGCCCCTGCACTCAAAAATTGCTGTTCGGCAATTACAATGAGCGAGAATGCTCATAGGGGGTTGCATACCTCCCAGCTGTACAGATCTTCACAGAATTTTCAGATTTTTCACTCATACATTTGACCTGTACCCCATTTGTCCTGGCAAATCACTGGGGGATGATCACAGGATTGAAGTAGTTAAATAATGGCATACGTTTGAGTTTCAGATGCCAAATCCATCAGAAAAGTTATATTAAACAAATCCTGTTACTATAGCAGCTTACTTAAGTTTATAACAGCAATATTTAAAATATGTCCATAGTTGTACCTCATTTTGTCAAGCTTTGTCCAGATAGTTTGTATAAAGAGGTTGAGAGGTATGGGGGGTTGCTAGGATGTCTGCCAAATGTGCAGATGCAAGCAGAAATCTACAGCAATAAGTGTAATCTGTCCCTTCCTAGCGAAAACAACACTAGAATTTTTTTTTTATCAAACAGATTAAATTTAACCATAGGTGCGTGGGTTTGCCCATTGCTTAGCTACACATACTGTAGTTTAAATAGCACAAGAAGATAAATAGCAAGATACATTCAGTGAGCAGCCATTCCCAGTTTGATCCTCACTGTAGTAAATTCCGTTTTCCATGTGAAAGCAATTTTTGAACATTTTTTGCTGTATAACCTACTAAATAACATATATTTGTGAATTGGAGTACTGCATTAAGTGCTGATGTGAGGTGCCATTGTAATAATGTGACAAAATCCACAGATAAACACAAGTGCCCTATACAGTATACATAGACATGAATCAGGGATACTAAACAAAGTTATAATGTGTAATGAATGATAAATCCATGCCATACAGCAAATAGTGTAAAATATGTATAGCGTGTCCAAATCTACCACTTTCCCAAGGCCATTGTTATATTTCTTTCTAAATTAGTGTGGGGGTAAGCAGGAGTAAGCACTTTTAAGCAGTAGTAAGTGGGTTTAATCCTGTTTGTGTGGGGGCAAGCAATGCGCACACAAGTTAAGCAATTTTGAAGCTAACTCTCTGTAAGCATATTTAACCAGAAGTTAGCATTGCTTACCATAGCCCAAACCCATGCAAATCCACTTATAACTGCTTAAAAGTGCCTTAAACACTCTGTATCCAACAGCCCCTCTTCTGCTCAGCAACAAAATATACAGGCCTTGCAGGTTTTGAACCCAGGACCCTGTACACTATAGGCACAGCAGTTAACAAGTAAGCCATCACAGCTGTACATAACATTGAGGTATACCCAAACAGATCCTCACTATAGCAATTTACATGTGAAAGGAATCTATAAACAGTTTTTTGTTGTATAACCTACTACATAACACACACACACACACACACACACACACACACACACACACACACACACACACACACACACACATATATGTATTTATATATATATATATATATATATATATATATATATATATATATGAACTGGAGTACGACATTAAGTCCAGATGTGAGGTGTCATTGTAATAAAGTGGTGACATCCCCCAATAAACACAAGTACCCCATACATTGCACGTACACATGAATCACAGATACTAAACAAATATATAACATGTAATGAATGATAAATCAATGCCAAACAACAAGTAGTGTACAAATTTAAAAATAAACAATGCTAAGCATTGCACACCTCTGCTTACTAGGTGTAAGCAAAGCCCAGCTAAATCGATTTGCCCATTGGTATACCCCTTTAAGCAATGCCAACTTTAGGTAAGCAGGTTTGCTCATAGCTTAGCATTTTCAAAACCGTCCAATCAGAGCAAAGTGCTGATAATCGGCCCTGTTTAAACCCCACAGATGGGAATACATCTCATAACTGGTTGCAGCTTCCTCCTGTAGGCACTATGGCTGGTGTTGGAGAAGGATCGCGCTTCTGAGCACAGAGCTGGGGCATCTAGGAGTCCAAGGTCATGGTAGGTCTCCTGGTAAAAGACCATGAAGGGAGACTACTGCAGGGCCAGTACCAGGGTTCCCAAAGTGGAAGTCTGGGACCATCTCGCCCGTGACCTCACCAGTGTCACTGGCATCCCTCAAACTGGTGAGCAGGTCAGGCATCACTATGTTGACCTGAAATGGAGGAAGAGGGAGCTCTTGGATCAGTGGATCCAAGAAGCTAGGCAAGGTGATGTCCCAGCAGTGTGTAAGTACTCATTCTACTACCTGTTTAATAATTGCCAGCTCATGTATATTATGGATAGGTATGGCTAAATATTCCTCTTATGTCTTTGACAGTGGCAGCGGAGAGGGCTGTGAATCAGGAAGCCCATGCCTGTAGGCTGCAGAGGCTGTGTTGCGAGGCAGGTTAGTAATAATATTGCATGTACTGTCATAAGAAATAAATCTAAAAGTAGTAGAAAGTTAATTGCCAGTATAAAACCTGTATTGTGTATGGGATGTACCGAATAAACCAGACAATATAGCAAGAAGAGTCTCATATAGGTTGTATGTAAATAAAAGAGTAACAGCCTGGCAATAAAGGTCTAACTCCTAGACTGCTTGTGTTTACTCTGGTATCATATGGTAATGTAGTGTTGCATTCTCTTAATAGTACTGTTGTATTAAGCACTGTTACTCACACTGTGCTACATAAATAAAATGTGTAGGAATGTCTGTATACGACTGTTGTAATCACAAGGTCATATTACTCCTGGACTGCTTGTGTTTACTCTGGTATCACATGGTAATGTAGTGTTGCAATCCCTTAATAGTACTGTTGTATTAAGCACTGTTACCCACAATGTGCTACATAAATAAAATGTGTAGGAATGTCTGTATACGACTGTTGTAATCACAAGGTCATATTGTACTGAGGGAGAATTAGACAGAGAACAGTGAAAAGATACACAATGTAACCCAAATAGCAACTCAACTGAGATGTAAACTGTTGCATTTTTAGCACGCACAGCCATGGTTCGAACCCTGGAAGTTGTAGTAAGCTGTATGCAGAATCATACCCCTCAACTGTACAGATTTTGTCAGAAAGTTCAGATAATTGGCTTACATTTCCTGCCTGTCACCCTGTCCCCCTGGCAAATCAGTGGGATGATCCCAGAAGTTTAGGCAGCAAATAATGACATACAACTGATTGTCAGACATCATAACCATCAGAAATATATCTATAAGAACAAACCTGTCACTCTAGCAACTCACCAAAATGTTATGAGAGTAATATGCAAAGTTTGTCCCATCTCTGCCATCATGTTGTGAAGCTATGACCAGAGTGTGTGCAGTAACAGAGTGAGATGTATGTGCATAATAATAATGTGGAATCTAGTAATATGTGTGGCAACATTCAGGTAGTGTTAACAAACATTCCCTCCACAGGTCTGTCAGATAAGAAAACTGTGCCTAGAAATAAAAGATTGAAATCCTGGACTGGTACTGTTTAGTCTGGTATTGTATGGCATTGCTAGTGTTGCAATTTCTCTGAATAATAATGTATTACTCATCACTGTCATCCACACTGTACTACATAATAAAACTGTCTAGGAATCCCTGTATAAGAGTGTTGTAATTACAAGGTCAGATTGTAAAACCACAGGAGACTTATAGACAGAAATCAAAGAATACACAGCATTATCTGAATAGCACACTCAACTGTTATGCGCACTGTAATTTTAGCAGACACAGCTATGGTTCAAATCCTGGGAGTGGTAGTAAGCTGAATGCAGAATCATATCCCTCAAATGTACAGATTTGTTCAGAATATCCAGATAATTGGCCCATATCTTCTGCCTTTTACTCTGTCCCCCTGGCAAATCAGTGTGATGATCTCTGACGTTTAGGCAGCATTTAATGACATATAACTAACTGACATATATTCAGAAAATATAAATGAAAACAAACCTGTCATTGGAGCAACTCACCAAAGGTTTATGAGAGCAATTGTCAAAATATGTCCCAAACTAGCAAAACCAAGCACGATAGACTAAAAACCTAAAACAAAGGTGGAACTAACGAAAAAAATAGAGCCAAAGGCTGAGCACGGAACTTTTAATTGTAAGAGCTTTCGGTAGGGTAAATCTCCCCACCTTCTTCAGACAAAAAATACACAGGCAAATGTGCATAACATCAACCTGGAATCTGGGAATATGTGTAGAAAGAGTCAGTGTTAACAAAGACTACCTCCACAGGTATACCTGGTAAGAGGTGTATACTGCAGGTAAAACACAGTTCATGTATATAGTTGTTTACAAACATGCCACTGTCCAAACTAAGGCCATATGGTAGTGTAATAATACCTGTAAGGTACAGAGTACAGCACTGATTAAGAAAGTATTGAGAACTACAGGGATATTTGAGTTGCTAATTGACATCTTTCTCCCCCCCCCCACCATATCTGCAACTATAATCTAAATACACAACTCAATGGGTATGTGTACAATTAAATCTACTGTTGGGACATATGTCCTATTGTTTGATAAATACTGAAATGTGTTTCTATGCATGTGCCATTTTGAAATACTCCCACATTGGTGGCATGCTGCCATCAATGTACCTGCATGCTGTTGTAATGGCCACTGTGGCTCCATATATGCATGTGTTCTGTTTGCTATGCAACTGTTCCATATCTGGTGTTTTGGATTAATGGGAATATCTGTGCATGCTGTTATACCTAATCCTGGAATGTGTTGACTATTACTAACACACATATGTCTTAAAATTGAAACACCATAGCAAGTTTGGGAAGGCCGGTCCCAGAGGATCCACCTCTCCCACCTCATCTGGCCATGGCACCAGGCACCAGTAGATCTGGGGCCAAACCCAGGACCTCCTCATCTGCTGATTCTGCACCACCTTTGGGTGGAACCACCTCAGAGGATGGGGCTCAGCCCCCCTGGGAGTGGGCGTGGACAGGAACCTGTCACCTGTCTTCAGGTCTGGGGTCTGGTGCATAGCGAGCTCCGCAGGGAGTTCGGAGATCTGCTATGCCAGCTTAAGGGTTGCGTGGCACATCTAGAGGGTCAGCCTTCCACTCCTACCCATTCCTCAGCACAGCCACCTTCGGGGCTGTGAAAGTTCAGTGGTGACTGCCCATAGGTGGGGACCTCAGTCCCACTGTTTCCATTTGGGGACTCATGGGCTTCCGACTTCAAAACATCCCTCCCCATCCAAGGTGTTTACCCCCCCACATTTATCATATACCACCCCTGTATGCTGTCTTGTCTGTCATCCTACCCAACCTACCTCCCCAAATATACCTACTATCCCTCCCCAACATCCCACTCTCACCTTAAAAAAAGATCTGTTCCTCCCAAAAAATCTCGCCCCATACATAGCTGTCCATTTCGCACACGTGTCCACTGGACACATGTAATCTGGCTTAATTGGCTTTACAATATATTATTGTTGTCCTCACCCCTCTCTCAGGGATTTGAGTTTCCAAATCTACCTCCAAATCAGTGTATATGCACAGCTGTTGCTGTAGAAGAAATAGGCAGCTATGGACCTACCCTACACCCATCCTGCACATCCCTAGCTATTTTCCCTACTGTCATTCCCTCTTTATGCCTCTTTTTCACCACTTTCCAATCAACCATTTGTAAAGATTGGGGAAAGATTGGTGAAGGCTGCCAGCCTAGTTAAATAGAATTTGATACATAATTCTATCATTTGTATAAATAAATGTAAAATACAGGCTCATGTTCTTAAATGAAAGAAAACACTGTAAAATGTGAACTTCAGGATTGTTGCAACATTGCCATCTGCTGTAAGGAAAGCCAAGCTAAGCATTTCAAATGTTCTTTGAAGTTGGAATTATCTAAATTGTGGTGCTGAACTGGCTGGCTGAACACATTCTTTCTATTTTCTTAACTTAAGGAATGATTGCTAGAGTGTACATGTGAAATGTCTTTTATTGTTGTAGTTTCCTGAGCAGGTGTTAGCTTTCTTAATAATGCAGTTTTTGCCTGGGAAATCCAGACTAAGTGTCAAAATTATATAATGTGAATGCTGGGAAAATCTAAGTGTCAAAATGATGTAATTTGGGAGGGCCTTAGGAGACCTGTTTGTTAGTGTTTTTAAAAACTATTGTTCAGTGAGAGACTGTAAGTATTTTGTCTTGGACAATCAACCCCAGCACTGCTTATGCTCAATATGTATGTAAGTAGGATTGTAGCACTGTGTTTTCTCTTAAGAATAGCTAAAGATTATAAAGTTAGATTAAGTGTTTTTCTTTGACATCAGACCTCTCCTACTGTATTATTTTTAAGTTTCTGTGTCTCTGAACTCTTAGATATGTCTGTGGTATAGTAGTATTGTTTTGTGTTATAATTATTTATTATTAAATATTTTAAAAACCTTTACCTATAGCTGGTTTGTGTAGAGATAAGCAGGCTCTAGAGTACATTGCATATTTATAGAGTTTATTGTAATAAGTCACACTAAAAAAGCCTTAGACTGAACAGTCACATTACCAATTGGATAATAATATTGTACAGTAAAAATTGGACACCTTTTTCAAGGGCCTTTGGGTAGCTGATAATTGTTAGCTGGTAGTGGCAGTAATTACTACCATATAGTCTGGGTAAAGGGGCACAGCTAGAGAATCTGTGTCAGCCTTTCCCAGGAGTGTCTGTGAAGTTGTATAAATAATTATCTCAAAGTGTGGGTGTGTGTCAGCTACCTAGGCAGGGACATGAAGCACTGGTTGGACAGAGAGGGTACTGGAGGTTAGCTTGCCAGATAGGCTGAGATCTTGACCCTATAGCTATGCCAGTGGGGAGTCTTATTGGGGACCTGGGGAGCAAGGGAGCAACCAGCCCCAGACTGACTGTGATCTCTGTGAGCACTTAAGGGAAATTGTACTTTGCTGTGTGTATTTGTTATCCCTTCTTCTATGAGACAACCTCCCTGGTGTTAGTGGTGAGGGTTGAGGCTCCTTGATTGCTGGGCCAGGGAACAGTCACACCCTTTTTCTTTTCATTTAAAGAAATTAGCATGGGGGTAAGCGGGAGTAAGCACTTTTAAGCAGCAGTAAGCAGGTTTAATCTTGTTTGCACGCGGGTAAGCAATGCCTACACAGGATAAGCAGTTTAGAGGCTAACTGAGTGTAAAAATATTTAACTGGAAGTTACCATTGCTTACTGTTACACAAACCTGCACTAACCCACTTACAACTGCTTAAAAGTGCCTTAGTCACTCTGTATCCAACAGCCCTAGTTCTGTCCAGCAACAAAATAAACGGCCTTTGTAAGGCTTGAACCTAGGAACCTGCACATCATAGCTAAAGTGATTTACCACTAAGCCATGACAAATATACATGACTCTCAAACATATCATCCAGCACAGTCATTCAACAGTAGAGGAAATGTATTTATATATGTAGATGTATGTATATGTATATGTATATGTATACATATATATATATATATATATATATATATATATATATATATATATATATAGCAATAAATATATGTAAACAGATGCATATATATTTTTATAGATATATAAGAGAACACAACAAATACATATATGACCAAAGGCACCATTAATGGGGGTGAGGGGGCCCAATTTAAGTACCTTTTGTAATTATTGATATCATCTCCTCCTCCACAGCTAAACAGATCTGCCTTGCAACACAATACTAACACTTGCAAGTCTCATACCCAGGACCCTAGACAACATAGCCACAAGAAGTTAACAGTAATCCATTCCACCTGTACGATGTCAGGATGGTATCAATAACATATCATGCAGAACAGTCTTGTCTACCATAGGGAATGTACAATGTAGAAGCAGAAAAGATTCCAATGATATATATATATATATATATATATATATATATATACACACACACACACACACACACATATATATGTATATGCAGATATATATATAAATATATATATATATATATATATATATATATATATATATATATATACACACACACATATACCTATATTATTATGTATATATATATATATATATATATATATATATATATATATATATATATATATATATATATATATATATATATATATATATATATATATATATATATATATATATATAAGTAGATACATATGTAGAGGGTGCACAGCATATTGAACAGCCAGTATTCCTACAGTTGCCACCTTTTAAAATGGACAGTGTATGATTCTCTCATACAAAAGACAATTATTGCATGAAACATATACCCACAGAGAAGTCTAAGGATATGACACCGCACACAGGTTTGTATACATAAGAAATGTTTATTTGTGTACTATTACAGTTGTATATGCCATGTCATATAGCTGTTAGGTGTTTGAAATACATACTAACTGAGTAATGCAACTTTCAAGGAAACTATTTTATACAGTAATCTAAAAGCATAACATATGTTGCTGCCCAGGCCAAGTCCTGCAAGTAGTACAACAGTAAAGAAACACTTGGCCAGAAGATAAGAATCAATCAACAGTAAGTAATGCAGATGTAGTTCAGCAGCCTCCAATTACACTCTGTACTCAACCCTAGGGGGAAAAGAATTAAGTTGTCACAACAAAGATGTATCTGTTACATAACAATGCTTAAGTTAAAACATCACTATCACACTGACAAACAGAACAGTCTGTAAGACAGTAAGCACTAGCCCACCAAAGTTCCCAAGGGGAAATATATGAAAATTTACAGCCATATACCTTAAGGTGTCTTATTACTGATATCCCTCACATGTTGTAACAGCCTAGGCTATATATGCTGCATACCCCTCCCTCATAAAATGACTTACAGGGCCATATAACAGTGTTACATACACTGAACTCTGGTCTGCACAAGAGCACACACATTTTGTCCAGCTGTAGGCCACATATATATATATATATGGACCCTACCCCATAATATGTGTGGGGACCACAACATCACAGGAAAAATGATGGCAGGAATGGCAGCACAAAATAATCATAGGCCACTACTTAACAACCTCTTACTGCATGACATATGGACAAAGACTGGTATATAGGTGGAGAACAGAGGCTGGAACACAGGGCCATATTTGCAATATTGTTGTTATACAGTGAGAAAGTTGCTGGTGTGACAAAATTGATTGCAACATACCCGTATGCAGGAATATGAAGTCAGAAACACAAATGGATGTAACCGTGTACTGATAGCTCTCAACAGACAGAATGCCAGTGATATATCTGAGACCAGACATGTGTGGTGGACAGACAAAACATAGCCAATCTACTGGCCATCATGTGGACAGTCCCACAGTTGAGAGCTATGCAGACAGACTTAATTCCATGCTAAACTAGTATGTACACACAAACCCTGTAACACTAGTGGTATACAATGCATATAACAACACTACTCACACTGTCTGTAGGTCTGTAACCTTACACAAATATGTAGCTTGCCTGTGCCTGCATGTCCTCTTGTAAGAGGTATTGCTACCTGCTGTCTGTGACACTGCTGAAAACATACAGGAAGGATGTCCTCAATACAGGAAAGGTAAAGGGACCATGCCCACATGATTTAGTAATTTATAGTAGTGGGTTGCCATGACAGTGGTAATTGGAAGTTCTACACAGCAGGCTGCATGCAGATAGCAAGTGGTGGACACTGATTGGTGCAGAGGCCATCATCTGATCATGTGCATTATCTACAACATCCATGCTGCAATCTATTCAAAGCAGCTCAATCCATGTAGTGGAGAAAGAAAGGGACAGAGAAAGAGAGAGAGAAAAAACAAACAAAAAAACAAACAAACAAACATCCATCCAGTAAATATAAAGTTGTTCAACAGCTGAAACTACAGACATCCCAAGTTAACAAAGGGGACACAGAAAACTGTATCAAGAAAAGATGACAATCCCACAACAGGTATGTGAAGCATATATGCATGTAACTGAATGTAGTACTTGGTCTATAATAATTGGATAGCTTATGTGGAATGATTAATATGTGCCATCAGGTGTTGTTGTAATGATGTCCTGCTGAACAACTGCTACGGACAATAGTGTCTGTCAATGTTGGCAGTGGGCCATACCTGTCAACTGTGCAGATCAGCACTAAATGACAAGATGTAAGCCATCATAGTGTGTGTTGTGTACCACAAGACATGTATATTAGTGTCACCAATAGCTGGTGGTGGAAGTAACCGTGTTATGATGGACACATGAGTTTCAGAGTCCACTACTTGCAGGGCAGTCATGTTAACATGTAATGTAGCATACACAAATGCCATAGGTGTGTAATAGGCTTATCTGAAATCAGTCCCTATATATACCTCCCCAATGTTAGGCTGTGTCCACATGTGACACCTGTCTGTGTTGTAGCAAGGCAGAACAGTGCAGTTGTGCAGGAAGGAGAGTTAGAGAGTGTAGACCTGATGTATGAATGTATATATATATATATATATATATATATATATATATATATATATATATATATATATATATATATGTATATGTATGTATGTATATATATATATATATATATATATATATATATATATATATATGTATATACGACTGTCTACAGATATACAGACACACATACACACACACACACACATATATATATATATATATATATATATATATATATATATATATATGTATACACGTGTATGATGTCTACATATATACAAAAAATACATGTCCCCTACTGTTGAATGACAGTGCTGCACGATATGTGTGAGAGAACATCACACATATCAAAACACACACAGACACACACATATATATATATATATATATATATATATATATATATATATATATACAGCAGTAAGTGGGTGCAAAATGGACAGTTATGTCAGGTGTGAACTCCATGTTGGAAACACATTGCCCTTGTTTGTTAAGGTGGGATTGGTATTTTGGGGAAGAATAGTAGGTATGTTTGAGGAGGCAGGTTGGGTTGGAAGACAGACAAGACAGCATACAGCGGCAGTGTATGACACATGTGTTGGGTAAACACCTTGGATGGGGAGTGTTATCTGGAATATGGAAGCCCATGAGCCCCCATATGGAAACAATGGGACCAAGATCCACACCCATGGGCCGTAACAGCATCATCTTCATGGCCCTGAAGGTACCTGGGCTGTGGGGCTGAGCAGGAGGAGCATGCAGACTCCATGATTGTGTACTGAGGGCTTCAAGGTGCTGTAGCACATCCCTCAAGTCTCTGTGGAGCTCCCTATGCACCAGATACTGTCCAAGATGTTTGGCCATCAAATGTGCCCTCTTCCCTGCACACATCTTACAAGCCATGGAATGGATCCCATACCCAACAGGTAGCACCCAGGAGTCGGACATGTAGCCTTACCTCACCATTGCATATACCATGGCAAACAGTGCAGACAGTCATGTATGTAGCGAGGATGTATGGGACAGGATTAATGTAGAAAATAAACAGATGGCCATCCAAGACAGTTGATGACACATTTCAAACTGGTCAGGCAGGCTGCCTAGTAATGTGCCAGAACACTGAGGTAGTTGCAGGAATGTCTAGCAAGTACTGGCTGTGCAGTACCTGTATCGGCAATTGCCTGGACTCTGCATAAGTGTGGCCCATGGGTTAGGGTAATCATAGGTTCATAGGTTCATAGGTAGGTACTAGGCTATCAGCCCAAGGGCCTATGTAAGCCTAGCCAACAAGGTTCCCTGGCTTACACCACCCAAGAAAGTTATTTTCCTGTGCCACTGTAGAGCAGAGACACAGAAGTGGTCCTATTCCCCATCCACTCATCAAGATTTTTCTTGAAGAGTGCTAGATTTTTCTTGAAAAGTGCTGGGGCATGTGACAAGAGATGAGGCAGTTGTACCACAGGAAATATCAGCCAGGCCTCTCTAC
>NC_056751.1:562344643-562347143 GCF_019279795.1 Protopterus annectens
TCACGAAATCGAACGTTGAGAACAGCAAAATCTGGAAGGCCGAACTTGGTAGTTCAAAAGTTGAGAATGTCGAAGCCACAGAAACCCGAATTCTTTCCCAGGGAAAATATTTGGTTGGCTGTTTCTGTGGCTTCGGCATTTTCGGACCGGGTCAAGGTAAGTGTACGAACGGGTACTGATGGACTTTAGGGTTAGGGCACGGGTCAGGTAAGTGTGCGATAGTGATGGACTTTAAGGTTAGGGCACGTTCAGGTAAGTGTACGGTAGTGACGGACTTTAGGGTTAGGGTGCGGGCCAGGTAAGTGCGCGGTAGTGATGGACTTTAGGGTTAGGGCTGGGTTATGGATAGTGCATAGATAGTGGTGTATGTTAGGTTTAGTGTAGGTTTTGAAGGTGTTTGGTGTGATTGTGTTATGTGTGTGTTTTTCGGAACAGCAATTTTTTTCCCTGGGAAAGAATTTGCTGTTTTGAAGTGTCGATGCTATCCGACTTCGATCTTCCAAGTTCGAACTTATGGTGTTCGACATTTTGGAAGTTTGATTTCGTGATATAGACCCCAGAATGCTGTATCCTACAAATATACACACATGCACACATACACACACTTGCCAGAACTCAGAGGGTATCCCATGCCTATTAACCCATTTGTACAACTGTGTTTGCTGGTACTGCAAGCCCCAGGTAGTCCTTAGGGAGAAGAGTGTAACAAGGTGCATGTAATGTCCGCTACAGCAGTAGCCACATCTAACTATGGCAATGGGGGTGCGGTAGGTGTGAAGAGCCTCAGGGTATTCTCAACTACAGGTCTACAAACACACAGACACTGTTATTCTCAGTAATGCACATGTACACATTTGTCAGTACTGGGGTCGATCGGTGCAGGTGTTTATAGGTGTGTCCCAGGCTATTCTCCATGGAGAGATGGGAAGTGTGGGGGATGTATATACAGTGGTATCGTGCCATCTGCCATGTGCCAGCAGACCATCTATCAACAGATACCACAGGGGTGATCCTCGGGTGAGAGTTACATGCAACAGCCAAACATCTGGTTGCCTCTTGCAGAGGGCCAGTGAGGTGCACCAGTTGACATGGTCAGTGTCTGTCTTCGAAACCTGTACCCAAGCATGTTCTGTTGACTGTGGTAGTGTAGTTGAGGTATCCATGGCATGCGGTGCATACAGGATGTGGATTCCTAGCTGTGGCATTAATAGCACATCTGGGCAGACATGTCAGTATCAGTGAAGCATAGATTGCCTGTAAGTAGCCAAGATGGATACCTGACATCTGCACATCTGTACAGAGGACAGACAGACATCACCTAACCAACTGGCTATGCATTAGGATGAATGCGTTAACAGACAGACTTCTGACACCAATAGGTATGCCATTACTACATGACAGCAGCCCTCACTGACATGTGCTATACATACAGTAGTCTACAATTAATTTCCACAAGTCAGATCAATATCTAGTAGGAAATATTTAATTAGACACAGCTCACACACCAGGAACATGGCAGTGAGGACTCAGAGTCCATCTTTGCATGCAGGGGTGTTTGGTTCCAGTACTACAATCTGCAGTCTACTCTTACTTGAGAAAGCACTGCCAACAGAAGTAACGTAATGATGCACTATATGCCAGTGTGACTGCATATAACCTGGGATACTACCCATGTATGTAACACATTCAAATGGAAAAGAGTATTGTATATAAGCCATATATACTCAGGTGTCCCAGACAGTAGACTCACATTCATTGCTACTGTAATGACAGCTCATAGAAGCATGTTATACTTATTAAAGATATCATTACCCTGCTATTTTATCAGACCGGAATCTGAGCACTGGTTACCAGGGATGAGCCATGCTTAGCGGGTTTCAGCATTGCTGTAATATAAATGCTAAGCAGATTTGCGTACTGGTAAGCGAAGCCTACACAGTGTAAGTGCCTGTATGTTTAACCGTACGTTAGCAGAACTTACCGTAGCACAAACCCACGCAAACCCACTTAAAGCTGCTCAAAACTGCCTTAACAACTCTGTATCCAACAGCACTTGTTCAGCCCAGCAACAAAATAAAAATGTCTTGAACCCAGGACGCTGTACACTATAGTCACAGCTGTTAACCACTAAACCATTACAGCTGTGAAGACAGTTGTTGTTTTTCTAATATGAATGTCCAAAAACCACGCACATAGGACAAGGTGCATGGACCAAACCAAAAATGTCAAGAAAGCAAAAAAAACAGGGGACCAGCACCAGACTAGGAGTAAGTAGGCTACATTTATTGGTATAATTAAAATAAAAAACAAATAGGCATACCGGTTTCGGCAAAACAAAATGCCTAAGGAAGGCATTTTATATTGCCGAAACCGGTATGCCTATTTGTTTTTTTTTTTATTTTAATTATACCAATATTTGTAGACTATTTACTCCTATTCTGGTGCTGGACCCCTTTTTTGTTTTCTAATGTATATGTCAGTATAGTATTGAACAACTTCT